>NC_091470.1:110657214-110769714 GCF_036971445.1 Narcine bancroftii | reverse complement strand
GGAGATAGATCAGCTCGTTGAGTGGTGCCACAACAACATTAGCAAAACCATGGAGATGATGGTAGACTTAAGGAAAGGGAAAACAGGAGACAATGAACCAGTCCTCATCGAGGGGTAGGCAGTGGGAAGGGTTAAGAACTTCAAATTCTTGGGTGTCGACATCTCTGAGGATGGTCCATGTGGATGCAATCATGAAGAAGGCTCTCCAGTGGCTGTACTTCATGAGATGTTTGAGGAGATTTTGTATGTCAATGTAGACTCTTGCAAACTTCAGGTGTGCTGTGGAAGCATTCTGTCTGGTTATATCACTATCTAGTATAGAGATCCCAATGCACTGGACAGGAAAAAATTCCATAGGATTGTTAACTCAGCCTGTGACATCACGGGCATCAGTCTTCACTCCATCGAGGATATCTACAAGAGGGGCGGTATCTTATGAAAGCAGCCTCTTTCCTGAGGGACCCCCACCACCCAGGCCATGCTCTGCCACCATCAGGAAGGAGGTACAGGAGTCTGAAGAACAGATTCTTCCCCTTTCCATCAGATTTCTGAATGGACAATGACCCACAGACACGACCTCGCTTTCTTTTATTTTTGCACTAATTTATTTATTTTTAAATGCATCTTATAGTGATATTTGCTCTGTGATGCTGCCACAAAACAGCGAATTTCGGACATGTTCGTAACGATAAATTCTGATTCTATCCCCGTTTCACTCTCCACAGATGCTGTCTGACTTTAGACATACAGCACGGTAACAGGCCCTTTCGGCCCATGTATTGGTGCCGCCCAATTACACCCAATTGACCCACAACCCCTGGTACATTTTGATGGGTGGGAAGAAACCAGAGCACATGGAGAAAACCCATGCAGAAACGGTGGGAACATATAAACTCCTCACAGAGATCCCAACCACTGGTGCTGTAACAGCATTGTGCTATCCACTACACTAACCATACCACTCGCTGAGTCTTTTTTTAAAATAATTTTTCTCATATTTTTGGAATCATATTGCCTGCAAAACCCACCAGTTCCATTGTATTGCAGACAGCTCTTGTCTTTGCAATGTCTTTCTGAGCTACTCAGTAGTATCAAATTATTACCCAAAGCACTCCTGCGGATCATGGAAAATCCTTTCAAGGCAGCTAGTGAGTGGTAATGAACTTCAACAGGGCAAATGATCCCCACACAACAACTGTAAATGAAAGGATACATCACTGGTGTAGAACAATGATTCATCAAACAGCTTTATTAGGAGTATAAATAAATAAAGGTTAGGGAATGTGAATTGTGAACCTTCAAAGTAACATAATCCCAAGTACCACAAAGTAAATCTTAACAACGTTAATACCCATATGATTAAATAGATGATGGCTGCATGTGAAGAATATTGTGAAACACAAAAGTCTGCAGAAGCTGTTATTGTAGTCACAGATTGTAGACGCCGGTCTCGCAGCATCCATAGGAGGTAAAGGTATATTACTGACGTTTTGGTCCTCAAGGTTTGAGTGAAAAAAGTCAGGCATCTGAATTAAAGAATAGGGAGAGAAAGGGGGAGGAACAGGAGGGGGAAGAGTCCAGACCAACAGACAAAAAGGTGATAATTGGGTATGATAAGAGGAAAGGTGAGAATTGTTTCTGGCTCTGTGAAAGGAGACTGGAGACAAAAAGGAAGAGAGAGAGAGAGAGAGAGAGAGAGAGAAAGGAAAGGAGACGGAAAGATTTTTCAGCGGTCAGGAAGCAGCAGATTTTCAGTGGGGGGGGGGGGGTGAAGTTATTAGGCCTTCCTGTTGCAGTTCAGCATCTGGACCCATCTTATAAAGATCAAAAGCTTAGAGTAGGTTAATAATGCATGCCAGAAAATGAAGTGCACATTGACAAAGATAGGGGCAGGCTTCAGAAGACATTTAATGCAGAGAAATTAGAAATGATGCATCTTGGTAAAAAAAACAAACAAGGAAAAGCTGAACAAATTGTATGCTTTGATTTCTCTTCCTGAAGGGGGTGTGGGGTCTCAGTTATGGAGTTATTCCAGAGTGAGACATAATTTCTGGATTTGATGAATGAAGGTCTAAAAATACCTATCAGTAAATGCAGGTTCATGTGAATTTTTTTGCATGGTTGCTGTCCTATTGCTCTTGTTTATATGAAGTATTTTTCCATTAAAATTTGGAAAGGTTTTTAATCTGCTTTTTACCAGGTAAATGTCAATATTTTTAATGGTTAATGATCCTTGAATAAATATTTCACAGTATGTATTTTACTAATAACATTCCAATGAACAGATGAACTGTGATAATCTTTGGGGAACAAGAATGTCAGATTGGAAATATCAGCGTTTAACAAATAGTTACATAAGGTCAGTTCACTTGAAGACATTTTATATCATGGCCACTTTTCCACAAGAGTTCTTATCACAGACCCATTGCCTTGGATGGCAATGCACCTAAAGCATTCATTAACCTGTTTGTTGCTAAGGGAGGAAAACAACTCCTGAATAGACATGACTTGCTCTTTCCTTTTTCCATTTCTCTATTGATTCATGCACTGATTTTCTTAACTCATTCATGTCCAAACAGATATTACCTCATCGGCAAATGCTTGAAGGGTCGGTTTCAGAAATTGACTTTCATCCATATAACCATATAACCATATAACCACATTACAGCACAGAACTGGCCAGTTCGGCCCTACTAGTCCATGCCGTAGCAAATCCCCACCCTCCTAGTCCCACTGACCAGCACCCGGTCCATACCCCTCTAGTCCCCTCCTATCCATGTAACGATCCAGTCTTTCCTTAAATGTAACCAATGATCCCGCCTCGACCACGTCTGCTGGAAGCTCATTCCACATCCCCACCATCCTCTGCGTAAAGAAATTTCCCCTCATGTTCCCCTTATAATTTTCCTCCTTCAATCTTAAACCAGTCGGTTGTGTTTTCGGTTGATCTAGCAATATCAACCTCAGATGAGATCCTTAAACCATAGAACATTACAGAACAGGCCATCCAGCTATTCTAGTCTGTGCCAAACTATTATTCTGCTGGTCTCACTGAATTGCACCCTGTCCATAGCCCTCCTTACCCCTCCCATTCATGTACCAGTCCAAATTTTTCTTAAAAGTGAAAAC
This sequence comes from Narcine bancroftii, assembly GCF_036971445.1. Lineage (NCBI taxonomy): Eukaryota > Metazoa > Chordata > Chondrichthyes > Torpediniformes > Narcinidae > Narcine > Narcine bancroftii. The sequence continues at coordinate 110,766,585 of NC_091470.1, read as the reverse complement.
TGAGCCCGCATTCACATCAGCTGGCACCTCGTTCCATGCTCCCACTACTCTCTGTGTGAAGAGGTTCCCTCTCATGTTCCCCTAAATATTTCTCCTTTCATCCTTAACCCATGTACTCTGGTTTATATCTCACCTACCCTCAGGAGAAAAAGCCTCCTTGCATTTACCCTGACTACACAACTCATAATTTTGCATCTTTGGCTTGGCTTCGCGGACGAAGATTTATGGAGGGGTAATGTCCATGTCAGCTGCAGGCTCGTTTGTGGCTGACAAGTCCGATGCGGGACAGGCAGACACGGTTGCAGCAGTTGCAGGGGAAAATTGGTTGGTTGGGGTTGGGTGTTGGGTTTTTCCTCCTTTGTCTTTTGTCAGTGAGGTGGGCTCTGCGGTCTTCTTCAAAGGAAGTTGCTGCCCGCCAAACTGTGAGGCGCCAAGATGCACGGTTTGAGGCGATATCAGCCCACTGGCGGTGGTCAATGTGGCAGGCACCAAGAGATTTCTTTAGGCAGTCCTTGTACCTCTTCTTTGGTGCACCTCTGTCTCGGTGGCCAGTGGAGAGCTCGCCATAGAACACGATGTTGGGAAGGCGATGGTCCTCCATTCTGGAGACGTGACCTACCCAGCGCTGTTTGATCTTCAGCAGCATGGATTCGATGCTGTCGACCTCTGCCATCTCGAGTACTTCGATGTTGGAGATGAAGTCGCTCCAATGAATGTTGAGGATGGAGCGGAGACAACACTGATGGAAGCGTTCTAGGAGTCATAGGTGATGCCGGTAAAGGACCCATGATTCGGAGCCGAACAGGAGTGTGGGTATGACAACGGCTCTGTATACGCTAATCTTTGTGAGGTTTTTCAGTTGGTTTTTTTTCCAGACTCTTTTGTGTAGTCTTCTAAAGGCGTTATTTGCCTTGGCGAGTTTGTTGTCTATCTCGTTGTCGATCCCTGCATCCGATGAAAAGGTGCAGCCGAGATAGGTAAAATGGTTGACCGTTTTGAGTTTTGTGTGCCCGATGGAGATGTGGGGGGGCTGGTAGTCATGGTGGGGAACTGGCTGATGGAGGACCTCAGTTTTCTTCAGGCTGACTTCCAGGCCAAACATTTTGGCAGTTTCCGCAAAACAGGATGTCAAGCGCTGAAGAGCTGGCTCTGAATGGGCAACTAAAGCGGCATCGGCTGCAAAGAGTAGTTCACGGACAAGTTGCTCTTGTGTCTTGGTGTGAGCTTGCAGGCGCCTCAGATTGAAGAGACTGCCATCCGTGCGGTACCGGATGTAAACAGCGTCTTCATTGTTGAGGTCTTTCATGGCTTGTTTCAGCATCATGCTGAAGAAGATTGAAAAGAGGGTTTGTGCGATAACTCAGTTTTGCTTCATGCCAATGTTAATGGAGAAAGATTCAGAGAGCTCATTGCTGTATCTGACCCGACCTTGTTTGTTTTTGTGCAGTTGGATAACCATGTTGAGGAACTTTGGGGGGCATCCTAGGCGCTCTAGTATTTTCCAAAGCCCTTTCCTGCTCACGGTGTCGAAAGCTTTGGTGAGGTCAACAAAGGTGATGTAGAGTCCTTTGTTTTGTTCTCTGCACTTTTCTTGGAGCTGTCTGAGGGCAAAGACCATGTCAGTAGTTCCTCTGTTTGCGCGACACTAGGTATTATTCTATTTAGGAGAATCCTAGTGAAGATTTTGCTTGCAATGGAGAGCAGTGTGATTCCCCTGTAGTTTGAGCAGTCTGATTTCTCGCTTTTGTTTTTGTACAGGGTGATGATGATGGCATCACGAAGGTCCTGAGGCAGCTTTCCTTGGTCCCAGCAGAGCTTGAAAAACTCATGCAGTTTGGCATGCAGAGTTTTGCCGCCAGCCTTCCAGACCTCTGGGGGGGATTCCATCCATACCAGCTACTTTGCCACTTTTCAGTTCTTCAATTGCCTTATATGTCTCTTCCCGGGTGAGGACCTCATCCAGCTCTAGCCTTAAGGGTTGTTGAGGGAGCTGGAGCAGGGCGGATTCTTGGACTGAGCGGTTGGCACTGAAAAGAGATTGGAAGTGTTCTGACCATCGGTTGAGGATGGAGATCTTGTCGCTGAGGAAGACTTTGCCGTCTGAGCTGCGCAGCAGGCTTTGGACTTGGGGTGAGGGGCCGTACACAGCCTTTAGAGCCTCATAAAAACTCCTGAAGTCGCCAATGTCCGCGCTGAGCTGGGTTCGTTTGGCGAGGCTAGTCCACCACTCATTTTGGATCTCCCGGAGTTTGCGCTGAAGATGGCTGCATGCGCGACGGAAGGCTCGTTTCTTCTCTGGCCTGGACGGCTTTGCAAGGTGAGCCTGGTGGGCAGCTCGCTTCTTTGCCAGCAGCTCCTGGATTTCCTGGTTGTTTTCGTTGAACCAGTCCTTGTTTTTCCTGGAGGAGAAGTCCAGTACCTCTTCAGTGGATTGCAGTATGGCAGTCTTCAGCTGATCCCAGAGGGTTTCAGGGGACAAGTTCGTGAGGTGGATTGCATCCTCGAGCTTTGCCTGAAAGTTTCCTCTCACTTTGTCTGACTGCAAGTTTCCAACATTGAACCTCTTTCTGGGGGATTTACTGTTCCTGGACTTTGGCTTGAAGTGAAGGTTGAGCTTGCAGTGAACCAGCCGGTGGTCAGTGTGGTATTCCACGCTGGGCATGACCCTGGTGTGGAGCACATCTTGTTTGTCTCTTTCTCGCACCAGGACGTAGTCCAGGAGGTGCCAGTGTTTGGATCGGGGATGCATCCACGTAGTCTTCAGGCTGTCCCTCTGCTGAAAAAGGGTGTTTGTAATGACAAGCTGCTGTTCTGCGCAGAGCTCCAACAGGAGGCGCCCGTTGTCGTTGCACTTGCCGACACCATGCTTGCCCAGGATTCCTGGCCAGGTTTCTGAGTCTTTGCCGACGCGAGCTTTGAAGTCGCCAAGGATGACAACCTTGTCGGCTGTAGGGGTGCGTTGAATGAGGTTGCGCAGATCAGTGTAGAACTTGTCCTTTTCTGCTGGTTCCGCCTGGAGGGTTGGAGCATAGACATTGATGAGGGTGATGCGACGCTTGTTTTGAAGGGGGAGTAGCATGGACATGATCCGGTCCGAGTGGCCTGTCGGGAGGTTTTCGAGTTTGGAGGCAATGGAGTTCTTGACCCTGAAGCCTACACCAGATAGGCGTCGTTCATCCAAAGGCTTGCCAGACCAGTAGAGCGTGTAGCCCGTGCCGCGTTCTTGGAGGCTGCCTACATCTGCGAGGCGGACTTCACTGAGAGCGGCTATGTCGATGTCAAGTCTGAGGAGTTCATGTGCGATGAGGGCAGACCGACGTTCAGGTCGGTGGCTGTCAGCCTTGTATAGCATGGTTCTGATGTTCCAGCATGCTAGCTTGAGTTTGTGAGCATCTTTTGAGGGGGAGGACGCGGAGGGGGAGGACGTGGACCTGTCCTCGGGCCTGGGCAAAGGAGCTTTTAGGTGGAGTGCAGTGTGTGCAGTACTGGCCCCACCCTTTACATACCTTTGCATGCTTCTATCATATCTCCCTTCATTCTTCTGCACTCCAGGGTATAAAATCCTAGCCTATTTAATCTTTCCCTGGGACTCAGGTCCTCAAATCCTGGCAACATCCTGGTAAATCTTCTCTGCATTCTTTCAATTCTATTTATATCTTTCCTATAGTTAGCTGACCGAAATGGCACTCCAGATTTGTCCAGCATCATTTGAGGATCACCATTGACTCAAGCCTTATCAATGCTTTGGCTGCATAGGCCACGTCTAGATATTCTGCAGACTCACCTTTTCATTCCTCCAGGTGATTCACCCATGTCCAGAGAGTTGAATGAATGATTTTTGTTGTCATCTGTGTAAATACAGTTGCAGTGATAATTCTTGCTGCAGCTTCCCAATTATACAAAATACACAACTCCAAATATAACACTCTGTAAACGACAGTTACTGGTTGCATTGACTAAATGGGGCTCAAGGAAATACAGAGGGCCCTTTCCATCCAGGGCGCAGTATCTTCAACTCACTACCATCTAGAGGCAGATACAGGAGCATTAAAATCAGGACTGCTAGGCTGGAGAATGGCTTCCTCCTGTCAGGAATGAGACTGATGAACAGTAACCTTGCAACCATGTCAATCATCTCAAATATTTATATGTATTTATTTTGATTATTTGTGTGTGCTGGAGTGACACTGTTTCATCAGCTTGCAGATGTATAATCAGATGAGCACATAAAGTGTGTGAGGGAATACCTTCTGTGTGCATTTATAACTCTTAAACAGAGCTCTCATTTGTTAAATAATGATGCCACTGTACTTTTTAACTGAACTTCTTCTTTGTAACACAAAACTGTGCTTTTGTTTTATTTTGCACTACCTATTGTGTGCAAGATTGGGTTGAATGGGTTGAACAGCATGCAAAACAAAGATTTTCCCTGTATTTAAGTAAACGGGACAATTCAATAATGAATGCACCCCTCAGGATAAAGTCAGATGTGCAATGGATAGCCTGAATGTAACTTAAACATATCCTCATTCTCCTGCTGACTGGAGTATCACCCAAAGTTCAGATTTCAGATTTATTGTTAGAGTACACACATGACATCACATACAGCCCTTAGATTCTTTTCTCTGCGGGTGAAGCAGAATTACTGCTTGTGGGTGGTGCAAACAACTGTACTCAGGTATATACGTGTAAATATAAACAAATAAAATAAAGTGCAAAAGTAAGAGTCCTAAATGAGTCCCTGATTGAGTTTGTTGTTGAGGAGTCTGATGATGGAGGGGGAGCAGCTGTTCCTGAACCTGGTGGTGCGAGTCTTGTGGCACCTACACCTCTTTCCTGATGACAGCAGCGAGAACAGAGTGTGTGCTGAGTGGTGTGGACCAGGGTGAGTGCTAATTTTTTTAGGTGCCGGAGCTCACCAAAAACAGTGACAAGGAGATGCCTGGAGCATCCCCATGAGGTGACAGAGCTGCCCCCTGAGGTGCTGGAGTGGCGCTCCAGTAAGCTCCGGCAGCCCTACACCCCAGGTGTGGATCCTTGGTAATTGCTGCTGCCCTCCGACGGCAGCGTTCCCTGTAGATGTTCTCGATGGTGGGGAGGGTTTTGCCTGTGACGTCCTGGGCTGTGTTCACCACCTTTTTGCAGGGCTTTCTGCTCAGAGGCATCGGTGTCCCCAACAAGACAGTGATACACAATTTGCATCACCCATCTGTAGAAATTTGCCAGGGTTTCCTATATTATACCAAACCTCCGCAAACTCCTGAGAAAGTAGAGGCTGCCACCTGTTTAAAATTTCTGCCAATGTTTCATTGACAATATCTCCCAAGCCCACGACATCCACCAGCTGAAAGCTCCTGGCAGCAAACTCTTGAAAAAAACACTACCTATCAATTTATAAACCACCCATTCCCCATCACTGCATCAAAATCTAGAACAGTCTATCCATAGTAGCATAGGAGGAGCATCACTGGTCAACAAAGGTATCTCAAGACCAGTGTGAGGGATGGGGGATAAGTTCCAGACTTGTCAGCAACACACAAATGTAGACAGTGAATAATTACATTGGATAACAATTGCTTTCAAAAGGTTTGCTTCTTAAAAAAAAAAGGGGATTATGATAAACAACCTCAAGCTAAACACAAATATAATTTCAGATTTGCTGTTTCACGTAGGAAGTTGGAGAAACGTTAAATTAACCTCTATTGAATTTAGCATGTTTAACCACATAACGATGCTGACACATTGCATTAGTTTAACATGCCTATAAATGTTTTGCCACTGATTTTCATTTGTACTCAGCATCTGATGCCTCTCATGTCAGTCTCCAATGATAGTTAGCCAGCATTGATGGATTGCAGTTGCCCTGATCCCGCTTTTCCATGCTTGTAGTGTCCAGTTGAAACCTTTCATCATGTTGGTAACTGACTGCACCAAGATCAGCAGGGAAGACTTCCAAGGGCGAATGCAGAAAATGAATTTGTATCGCTGCACTTCATGGCTTTGTCTGCTTGAAGCATGTTGTCAATCAGCTGGATGTAGTTTGGTGCTCTGTAGTTGCCAAGAAAATTCTCAATAACATCTTTAAATGCCTTCAAAGCATGCCCAGGCCTAAGACAACATTTGTATAACACCTGCACTCAGTGCATGAAAAAGCATGTTTGGACTGACCAAAACAGCTTGCTCTTTGTGGGCAATGTTCTAGTGGACTTAAAATATGACAGGAAGTCACAAAAATAGCTGATATCTAACAAATATGATAGGAAAATATTAAGATGATTTTTTTTTGATCAACAGCCCAAAATTCATAAATTACACAAAATCAAGAAGCAAAATCTTTGTTATAAAAAAAATAAAGAAAATTTCTATTCTCCTGGATACAGACAGTATGTCAATGGCTTTTCTCTTGTATGTTTGAAACTTAATTTGTAATTAGAACAGTGTGTAGCGGCTACTACAGTAGAGCTACTAAAGTAATACAAACGCACATGCCAGATTAGTCAACTCAAGACTGACTTTATTCAGGTTTTATAATCTTCTTTTATACCCCACGTGTACCGGGCTCCACGGGACAAGGCGGGACATTGCTACTGGAATGCTTTCGATCCACGGGACCAGCAGATTTAAATTGGTCCTTGTGAATGTCCTGTGCCTTCCGGCAGGATACTCAGCAGGACAACGCGCCATTCTCCAGCAGGCAATACCGCTCTGTTAGGTGAGTATTCACCTGTTTGCCTATTTGTTTCGCAGCCTGCAGAATCATGCCGGCGACGGTTCGTGATACCATGCTGTGCGCTCGCTCAGCCTGCTACAGGGTCGCTACAAGTGAATACTTTTGATACGATTTATTTTTATATTGATATAAGAATCGAATTACCTAACTAAAATATGATTATGACTCAGTGTCCCTCTTCCATATTCATTTTGGGACACTGCTAAATAATTCTGACCTTGATTGTACATTTCAGAATGTGTCAAACTTTGATGGTTGGTAAAAGGGAGTGTGATAGTACAGATTCTATCACCAATATGTATACGTACAGATTGTAGAGTTGGATGACTGTGATTGGCTGAGAGTGTAGCCACACCTACTGGCAGGTCTTAAAGGATTGCTCCTAGCCAGACCAGGTCATTCTGGACTGGTCGACCTACTTGTGATATGCTCCAGTCTATTAGTTAATAAAAGCCTTGGTTTGGATCAACAAGCCTTTGATCCTTTTGACGCGCTCTACAGGCAGTTCAGAAAGTTTATGGGTTTTGTAAAGGGAAGCAATGAATACTAAACATCTTACATGTTTCTAAATGTCTGGTTTGATTGCAGCTGGCTATTTTTAATTTAGATGTTCAGCATGGTAACAGGTGCTTCTGGGCCCCAGAATTCACTTTTCTTCTTCTTTGGCTTGGCTTCGCGGACGAAGATTTATGGAGGGGGTAAAAGTCCACGTCAGCTGCAGGCTCGTTTGTGGCTGACAAGTCCGATGCGGGACAGGCAGACACGGTTGCAGCGGCTGCAGGGGAAAAATGGTTGGTTGGGGTTGGGTGTTGGGTTTTTCCTCCTTTGCCTTTTGTCAGTGAGGTGGGCTCTGCGGTCTTCTTCAAAGGAGGTTGCTGCCCGCCAAACTGTGAGGCGCCAAGATGCACGGTTTGAGGCGATATCAGCCCACTGGCGGTGGTCAATGTGGCAGGCACCAAGAGATTTCTTTAGGCAGTCCTTGTACCTTTTCTTTGGTGCACCTCTGTCACGGTGGCCAGTGGAGAGCTCGCCATATAACACGATCTTGGGAAGGCGATGGTCCTCCATTCTGGAGACGTGACCAACCCAGCGCAGCTGGATCTTCAGCAGCGTGGACTCGATGCTGTCGACCTCTGCCATCTCGAGTACTTCGACGTTAGGGATGAAAGCGCTCCAATGGATGTTGAGGATGGAGCGGAGACAACGCTGGTGGAAGCGTTCTAGGAGCCATAGGTGATGCCGGTAGAGGACCCATGATTCGGAGTCGAACAGGAGTGTGGGTATGACAGCGGCTCTGTATACGCTTATCTTTGTGAGGTTTTTCAGTTGGTTGTTTTTCCAGACTCTTTTGTGTAGTCTTCCAAAGGCGCTATTTGCCTTGGCGAGTCTGTTGTCTATCTCATTGTCGATCCTTGCATCTGATGATATGGTGCAGCCGAGATAGGTAAACTGGTTGACCGTTCTGAGTTTTGTGTGCCCGATGGAGATGTGGGGGGGCTGGTAGTCATGGTGGGGAGCTGGCTGATGGAGGACCTCAGTTTTCTTCAGGCTGACTTCCAGGCCAAACACTTTGGCAGTTTCCGGAAAGCAGGACGTCAAGCGCTGAAGAGCTGGCTCTGAATGGGCAACTAAAGCGGCATCGTCTGCAAAGAGTAGTTCACGGACAAGTTTCTCTTGTGTCTTGGTGTGAGCTTGCAGGCGCCTCAGATTGAAGAGACTGCCATCCGTGCGGTACCGGATGTAAACAGCGTCTTCATTGTTGGGGTCTTTCATGGCTTGGTTCAGCATCATGCTGAAGAAGATTGAAAAGAGGGTTGGTGCGAGAACACAGCCTTGCTTCACGCCATTGTTAATGGAGAAGGGTTCAGAGAGCTCATTGCTGTATCTGACCCGACCTTGTTGGTTTTCGTGCAGTTGGATAATCATGTTGAGGAACTTTGGGGGACATCCGATGCACTCTAGTATTTGCCAAAGCCCTTTCCTGCTCACGGTGTCGAAGGCTTTGGTGGGACCAAGGAAAACTACCTCAGGACCTTCGTGATGCCACCATCATCACCCTGTACAAAAACAAAGATGAGAAATCAGATTGCTCAAACTACAGGGGAATCACGCTGCTCTCCATTGCAGGCAAAATCTCCGCTAGGATTCTACTGAATAGAATAATATCTAGTGTCGCCGAGAATATTCTCCCAGAATCACAGTGCGGCTTTCGCGCAAACAGAGGAACTACTGACATGGTCTTTGCCCTCAGACAGCTCCAAGAAAAGTGCAGAGAACAAAACAAAGGACTCTACATCACCTTTGTTGACCTCACCAAAGCCCAGAATTCACTAATTAACCTACAAACCCCATACATTTTTTAAACATGGGGGGAAACCGGAGGAAACCCATGAACATGAGGAGAATGTACAAACACATTACAGAGAGCGCCAGATTTGAACCCCAGGTCACTGGCACTTTATTAGGGTTAAACATTCCTTGATGAGATACAGCAACGAAGCAGTCCCTGCAATCCAAAGTCTATGAAAACCACAGGCTGCGGGCTGCTGGAGAGTGGTGTGTGGCAACCAGATATTAGAACCTTGATTCGAGAGATCGCTGAGGCCAAGAAAGGCTCCCAAAGGTTACCCATGCTGGAAGAGATTTCAAAAAATATCTGAGCATGACATATGTTTCCCCTGAACAACCAATGGGCACTGAAGGCTTCCTGATCATACCAGAGGTTTGGTTATGGAGATCGGGCTTCCAATGGACTGAAGTATGTGTGGCTGCAGAGGATGCAGGACTGCTGGAGGTGAATCCATTGTCATTCAGTGTCTCTAAAGAGACTCGCTTTTACTTCAGGCATCAAAGGGGAGAAGGCCAGGCAGTGGGGCCAAGAGGGAAAATGGATCAGCGCATGATTAAATGGTGGAACAATCTCAATGGGATGAATAGCTATTTCTGACCCTTTATCTTATGGTCGTGTGGTGAACATTGGTAACCCATGGTGGAAGAGATTTCAAAAAATATCTGAGCATGACATATGTTTCCCCTGAATATCCGATGGTATTTCCGGTGAGTGCGTGACGTGTCATTGCGGAGATGGATCCCCCTTAAATCACTGGGTTGGCTTCCAGCACCTTTGCCCCAGTAATCACAACCGGGCCCCAGAAGGACTACCCAGGTGCTGCAATTTAAAAAAGGTGCTCATGTCAATCTCCAAAAGAGGACCCAGGGCTTATTTACCAGCATGAACACAAGAGAGACAGAAGATTCACAATAGATGTGGTATGAATACAGTTGCTGATTCAACAGGATCAGGGAGAAACAGTGGTGCAGGTAATAAGGCAACTGTCTCTCAACTCCAAACACTCTAGTTCAGTCTTCACCTGTGTGGCGTTGGCACATTGAATTTACAAGAATGAGAACCAATCTCATTAAAACATACAACATCTTGAGGCTTGAGAGGAGAAATATATTTCCCCTGGCTGGATTGTTTAGAACCGAGATTCACAGTCACAAAATTCCATTCAAGACGGGAGTGAGAATTACTTTATGCAGAATACCACATGCCTTGAAATTCTTTATTCAAGAGGGCCCCGCAGCTCTGACAATCTTCAAGAAAGAGATCAATGGACATTTAGATAATAGAAGAATAGAAAACTACGGAGTTAGTGCAGGCAGTTGATGTGGAGGTAAAAGACCAACAATAATCTTATTGGATGTCAGCGCAGGCTTGAAGGGATGAATTTTTTAAAAACAAAAGTAGGTTTTATCTGTAATAAATTTATTAACAAAAAAGAAAACAGGTCAAAATCTCTTCGCACCCTTACTGTCGTATCCATACATTTCACTACATATTGTTACATTCCATAAAACCAGAGAATGTTACAGCACAGAAAACAGGCCCTTCGGCTCATATTGTCTGTGTCAGATTATTATTCTACCTAGACCCACTGACCTGCACCCAGTCCAAGGCCCTCCATTCCTCTCCCACCCATGTACCTGTCCCAATTTTTCATAAATATCAAAATTGAGTCTGCATTCAACATTTCAGCTGGCAGCTTGTTCCACACTCCCACTGCTCTCTTTGAAGATGTTCCCCTTACATTTTTCCTCTTTCACCATGTCCTCTGGTTTGTATCTCAGCTTACCTCAGTGGTAAGCTGCCTGGCCCCACTGCCTGGCCTTCTCCCCTTTGATGCCTGAAGTAAAAGCGAGTCTCTTTAGAGACACTGAATGACAATGGATTCACCTCCAGCAGTCCTGCATTTACTCTATCAATACGCCTCATTTTAAATACCTCTGTCAAATCTCCCCTCATTCTTCTACGCCCAGAGAATAAAATGCTAATTTATTTAACCTTTCCCTATAACTCAGTTCCTGAAGTCCAGGCAACATCTAAGTAAATCTTCGATTTTATTGATATCTTTCCTGTAGTTAGGTGTCCAATGCTGCACACAATACTCCAATTTTGGCCTCACCAATGTCTTGTACAACTTTACCATAGCAACCCAACTCCTATACTCTGATTTACGAAGGCCAATATGCCAAAAACTCTCTTAACAACCCTATCCACCTGCGATGTCACTTTCAGGGAATTGTGTATCTGTATTCCCAGATCCCTCTGTTCTGTCACACTCTTCAGTGCCCTACCAATCACCGTGTACATTCTTCTTCTGGTTTGCCCTTCCGAAATGCAACACCTCACACTTGCCTGCATTAAATTCCATCTGCCATTTTGCATTTTTTAAATAAGAACTATGGAGTTAGTGCAAGGAATTGATGTAGAGGTAAAAATAATGTCAGTGCATGCTCAAAGGGGTGATTTTTTTTAACCAACAATAGACTTTATCCACAATAAATTTATCAACAAAAAGAAAACCATTCAAAGACTCTTCTCAGCTTTACTGCTGTATCCATTCATTTTCATCACTAGATATTGTTACATTCATTTTCTAATTGGCAACATTGCCACCGTTGTGGCACCTTCTCAAAGGGTGAATGGCCAAATCTTGCTGTATTTTTTATGCTTTTGTTACAAAAATACAGTTTAATTTGTCAGACACTTTAAACTAAAGGTTTTCTGTGGTAGATAATAATGATAGAAATGGTTAGCAACAATGCTGTTATAGCAAAAGTGACCAGGGTTCGAATCTGGCACTGTCTGTAAGGAGTTTGTTCATTCTCCCTGTATCTGTGAGGGTTTCTTCTGGGTGCTCTGGTTTCCTCCCACCCTTCAAAACCTACAGGGGTTGTGTGGTGAAACCGCTATTGTACATATTTGCCATATGTAAATGTCCTGATCTTTCCTGGTTGACCCTGCTCTCACTGGCTGGCTCATGACTCCTCCCTTTTTCTTCCACATAAAGGCTGTCATGCCACAAGCCTGTGCCCAGTTGGACTCCGGGGTGAGCGACCGACACAGGAATGCTGTCCATCTCTTACAAATAAAAGCCTTCAGTCTCGGCAATTTCAGTCTTTGTGTAATTGATCATGCATCAGGTTGTAGGGTAATTGATCGTGCATCAGGTTGTAGGGTAATTGATCATGCATCAGGTTGCAGGGTAATTGATCGTGCATCAGGTTGTAGGGTAATTGATCGTGCATCAGGTTGTAGGGTAATTGATGTATTTGTGGACCGGAAAGGCCTGTTAAAATATTTTTTTAAAATTCAGCATACTGTTTGACAAAGATACAAATTAATCAACAACCAACAAACCCTCCAAAAAAGACAGATTAAGTTGTCATTCCCCTTTCTATGTGTTCAGAATATTTTAATTATTTGCCTACATTGCACCTCAAAGTCATGTGATGTGCTTTGAGACATTTCTCAAGCAATTTGATAAGGTGAAACCGTTTTTATTTCAACCAGAAACTAAAGCTGGTTGTGACATTTAACACATGATTCAAAGGACAAATGAATTGTGTGAGTCTGACTCACCAAGTTACACACAATCCAGAGCCTCCACCTCGTAAAGCTGGTAGAGAATGACTGAAGATGAGTTTGAAAGCTGAAGCCATATGGTGGCTCTGTGCGGTGGGAATTTTTCACAGGTGTTGCAATGCAAGATGCTACGGAGGTGTTCTGTGACATGGGGTTGTGCCACGCTTATTGAGCATGGCGCTCAGGTGGTTGCAGGAATGGGAGAATGTGTGCTTTTTTTGTTCTCATTTTAAAAAAAATTAGACATACAGCACAGAAACAGACCCTACTGGCCCACAAGCCCATGCCACTAAATTGACCTACAACCCCCTTGTGATTTGGTGGGAGGAAACCGGGGAAAACCCATGCAGACACAAACTCCTTACAGTCAGCTCCCAATTTGAACCCTAGTCGCTGGTGCTGTAACAGCGTTGCACAACCCGCTACACTAACCATGCACACCCAATTACTGCCGCCCTTGTTACTTTCTCTTTTTTCTTCCCCAACTTGGGAAATGGGAAAAAAAGTGATACTCCCCACCAATTGCCCCCCATCCCAGGACCTACCCCTGCGCCCACACCTCCACCCTCCCCACCATTCAGGACCCTAAACTTTACTTCACTTGTGTATCTGCGAGTGTGATCTACTGGATCTGGTGCTCCCTTGGTGGCCTTCCCTTCATCAGAGAGACTGGGTGCAGTCTGGGAGATCGCTTCACTGAGCACCTTCACTCTGTGCATCAGTGACAGGGATCTCCCAATGGCCAACCATTCAATTCTGCGCCCCACTCCCACGCTGACTCATCTGTCCAAGGCCTTGTGGTGTCCCACCAAGACCAACACTTGGAAGGAACAACACTTGATTTTCAGTCTGGGCACTCTCCAGCCGGATGGCATTAACTCCAGTTTCTGCTGACCTGCTCTCTCTTCTCACTCTGTCTTCTTTCCTCCTGCTTTCCACCCTCTTCCCTCTCCATTCACGGAGCTATCCCCCCTCCCCCTTATTGCTGGTCTGCCCTCATCTACCAATTACCTCCTGCTTTTCTGACTGTTCTCCTCCCCTACCCTTTTCCCACCACCATTTTGTACGGGCTCCTGCGCACATTTTCCTCGTACCTTGATGAGGAATTCAGCAGGTGTCACAGCATCCAAAGGACATAAAGATATATAACGGAGGTTTCAGGCCTGAACATGGTTTTACTATTTGAGGAATTTTTGTTTCTCTTCTCTTACGCTATCAAAACAAATAACCCTATCTTTTCCTAGATTATAAAATATCTGCCATTTTCTCAGCCATGAACTTCTCAAAATCCCTTTGCAAAACTGTTGCCTGGTTCTGTTTGGACATACATACTGCACGGTAGCAGGCCTTTTTGGTCCAAGCTACCCAATTACACTTAATTAACCTACAAACCCAGGTACGTTTTGAACAATGGGTGGATACCGGAGCCCCATGGGGACACGAGGAGAGCGAACAAAGACAGCGCAGGATTTTAACCCCAGTCGCGATCACTGGCACTGAAGCAGCGTTGAGCTAACCACTATGCTGACCTTGCCACCCAATTTCCTCAGCAAACCTGGATATACTTCATGGAATAATTTTATTTATCTTACATTAGATTAGTAAAAATTGAAGGCCTCATGCGGATTCATTGGGCACCCTACCAGAAGAATTTCACAACCTGACAATGTTTTATTTATTCCGACTGTTGGTCTGCATTAATTAATCCTCTATTCATGTTAATATATTAGCTCCAACCCCACAAATTTGTGCTCTCGTCCTTGCTTGATGGCAGCCCTCTGGTATTTTACTGAAATGCCAATTCTTCACGGATAATGAGACAATGAGTTTCTGCAAACTACTTGACCAAAGAGGTACAACAGCTCAATGTAATTCCTTTCCCATCCAGTGGACTAATTGGATTCTGCATCAAAGCTACATTAGGTGTAACACTTCAGCAATTTGCTTATTAACTGCTCATTATGAATAGTTAAACATAGAACATAAGGGTAAACGGAATTTACTTCATTCTCACATCACTGATTTCTCGCACTTTATTTCATAGGAAGATGGCATGTTAAAGAGTCCATTCCAGTGGTTTTCAACCTTTTTTCCCCCATTCACACACGACTTTAAGTAATCCCTTACTAACCACAGAGCACCAATGGCATAGGATGAAAACTAGTCCAGTGGTTTTCAATCTTTTTCTTTCCACTCGCATCCCACTTTAAGTAATCCCTGTACCATCAGTGCTCTGTGATTAGCAAGATATTGTTTAAGGTGGGATGTGGGTGGAAAGAAAAAGTTTGAAAACCACTGTTTTAATTGTCCCCAATTGACTCGTTATGTGCATGGTTTCATAACTCCAAAGGAAATAGGCCAAAATAACAATTTTGTAAAATATTTCAGTAACAATTGGGTCTAGACCAGTGATTCTCAACCTTTTTTTCCCACTTACATACAATCTTAAGCAATCCCTTACTAATCACCGATGGCATAGGGATTACTTCAAGTGCTGAATGAGTGGAAAGAAAAAGTTTGAAAACCACAGCACTATTCCATTCTCTTTCAGTAGTGTCTGAAGTCCTAAAGAAGTGGATTTGTAAATCTTTTATCAAGTCGAGTCACCTTTATTTATCGTTCACACCATGATCACATGGTAAAGACTAGATAGTTCTTCTCCAGGACCACAGAGCATATTTACATAAATATATGTTAGAATAAAAGTTAAACACATTGAGATATTAAAATAATAAGACATATACAGTAAATATCCACAAATACTATCCATTATCCATGTATGTTCTGGGAATTCAGGAGCCTGATGTCTTGGGGGAAAAACACTCTTGCCCAATCTGGTCATGGAACAACCCACCATCCAGAGTCTTGAGTCCAATCAGTGATCCTCAACCTTTTTCTTTCTAAGTGAGGGGAAAGAAGTTTGGGAGTCCCTAGTTTAGAATGACACTCCTGTGCAGCGCTGAGGGACTGCTGAATGTTTGGAAATGCTGTCTTTTGGCTGAGACCTTCATCCATCAACCCCATCAGCTCCCCCTGGTGGATATTATAGCCTGCTGCTAAGCGAAGCATGAAAATTTTGCCTTAATTCAACATAAACAAAAACATGTTCCTCCTTTACTATTGGTAGTCTGCTTGATTCCTTAGATGAGGGTGTTAGCCTATGGGTCATCTGGGACTGTTCTCATTGGAATCTAGAAGAATGAGAGGGGATCTTATAGAAATGTATACAATTATGAAAGGCATACATAAGGTAATGCTTGGCACGTTGTTTCCATTGGTGGGGGAGACTAGAACAAGGGACATATCCTCAGGATCTGGGGTAGTAAATTTAGGACAGAGATGAAGAGGAACTACTTTTCCCAGAGGGTAGTGAATCTGTGGAATTCACTGCCCATGGAAGCAGTGGAGGTGACCTCAGTAAATATATTTAAGACAAGGTTGGATATTAGGGGAATTAAGGGATATGGGGAAAAAGCAGGTAGGTGGAGATGAACCTATCATCAGATCAGCCATGATCTCATTGAATGGTGGACTAGGCCATTCCCCCCAGAGAGCTATATTTCTCAGAGATCTCTGCCCCCTCCCCTATCATTTCTTAACTCCTTTTTCTTTTTCGGTCTCTCACCTGTTTCCTACCTATTGGAGGATCAGAGGTGGAGAGGGTGAGCAAATTTAAGTTCTTGGGAGTCACTATCACGGAGGATCTTTCCAGGACCCAACACATTCATGGCATCATGAAGCAAGCACGACAGTGCCTCTACTTCCTCAGGGTTTGCAAAGGTTTGGTATGACAACGGACACCTTGGGAAATTTCTACAGATGAAAGTGTACTGCCTGGCTGTATCACATACCGGTATGGGGACACCAGGCCATTGCAACCATGGAAAAGTGGTATCAGGACAACTGGAATCCATCAACCCTGGCTAACTATTGTTAGACACTGACTCGAGAGGCATCAGATGCTGAGTGAAAAATCATGCAAAAGGCAGTGGGCACAGACCAGAACATCACAGGCAAAACTCTCCCTAGCATCAGAACATCTATATCTACATGAAAAAAAGGATCTCAGGGTTTTATGACAATAAATTTGCATTTTGAACTTATCTCCCTTCATGGGTGACCTGCTAACCTGTGCTCTTCTTGCCTCTCCCTCAACTTCTTATTTAGATGATCAGCCTGTTTTTTGGCACACTTGAAGAAGGGTTCAGCCTTGAAACATCAATTGTTTTCTGCCTTCCATGGATGCTTCTGAACTTTCTGAGCTTCACCAGCACTTCTGAGGAACTGCAGATATTGGGATCTGGAACAAAAGTAACTTTAGTTTAAACACACAGCATGGTAACAAGCCCTTACTCCCCATGAGCCTGTGCCGTCCAATTACACCCAAATTAGCCTACAACCCCCGTACATTTTGAAGGGAGAGAGGTAACCAGAGGAAACCCACACAGGCACGCAGATAGCATGGGTTTCGATCCCCAGTCGCTGGCGTTGAAACAGCATTGTGCTAACCGATAAGCTAACTGTGTCACCCTATCCACTGGTGTCGAGCAGTATCAATGGAGGAAAAGGATGGTCAGTGTGTCAGGTTGGAACCTTTCAACAAGAATATATGGAAATTTTGAGGATCTAATGACAGTGAGAGATTTGGGTATTGAACCCATAATTTCTAACATCCCTGTGCCTCCACGGATGCTGTTTGACACATTAAATGCCTCCAGTAGCTCAATTTTTGTATTAGAGTCTGGCATTTGTAGTCTCTCGTGCCTCAAAGTTATCAATATTTGTTCATAAATATTACACTGGACAATGAAGATTTTGATTCCTGAATATATTTGCATATATTTTATGGATTTTGGGCAGCTGATCACGAAAATACCTTAAACATCTCTGATCATGTGCCATTTTTCATATTGTAATCTATTTTCGTGATTTCCTGTCATATTTTAAGTCAACTTCAAGCAGACAAAACCATAAAATGTGACATGTCATTGAAAATTCATTTTCCCCATTCGTACCTGGACCTCTTCCCTGCTGATCTTGGTGCAGTCAGTGACGAACACGGTGAAAGGTTTCACCAGGACATTGCAACCATGGAAAAGCGGTATCAGGGCAACTGGAATCCATCAGCGTTGGCTAAATATTGTTGAACTTTGACACAAGAGGCATCAGATGCTGAGTATAAATGAAACTCAGTGGGAAAACCTTCTTAGGTCAGTGGTCAGCATTACGATGTGATTAAACATGCAAAAGTTAATGTTCTTCCAACATCCTACGTGATACAGCAAATCTGAAATTATCTCTATGTTCATCTTGAAGTTGTCTATCATGATCCCCAATTTTATTTTTAGGAAGCGAACCTTTTCAAAATAATTTGCTGTCCAGTGTTATTGGTGAAATGGAGAGGGCTGAGCAGCAACCAATCCTCTGGACTTGTTGGCCTTCGTTTAGGATTCTCAAAGAGGTGTCTGTTGAAATGGAGAATCTATTAGTGGTGATCTTTCAAAAATAACTGGATTCTTGGATCATGCCTGTAGATTGAAAGTAACAAAGGCCATTTTTCCCTTCAAAAAAGTGAAAGAGGTAAAATAGGGTGAAGTACATACCAATTAAGGTGACATCTGCTTTGGGGAAAATGCTGGAATTTAAATTTAAATTTAAATCATGAAGGACATAAATATCAAGGTGGAATGTGACTGAATGCACTCAGAGACAAATGAGGAGTACAAAAATGCTTTTAATAGCTTACAATCAATGGCCGGTAGACACAATAGTCCTCAGGTGCCTCTGAGGTAAGGCAGGAAAACCGGGCAGGTGAGGGTGGAGCCAAGGGAGGAACCAGGCATTTGAACAATACACAAGCAGAGAATTCCAGTTCACTGCACAAGGTAATTAGAAAAATCACAATTTTATGAGACTGACTGAATTTGGATTTAGGAAAGAGAAATCAGGTTTGGCAAACATGATAGAATTTATTTTGTCAATGAACCCAACAGGATGGATAAGGGAGAAACCAACAAATGTAACATTTATCATAATTTTCAAAATAAAATTGATAATGGATTTCATAAAGCTAATTGCTTGCACTAAGTGGTGCGCAGGGTTCGGGTTAATTTGTATTTGTGTTTATTTACAGCTGCCCAATGACATCCAAATTAACCCAGAAGCCCGTACATTTTGGAGGATGGGAGAAAACCGGAACACCTGGGAAAACCCAATCTGACACAGGGAGAACGTACAAACTCCTCGCAGACAGTGTCGGTTTCGAAGGCAGGTTGCTGGTGATGTAACAGCGTTGTGTTAACCGTGCTGCCCAAATAATCAATCAGCATGGGAAATGATTGGTTAAATGTCAGAACAGATGGTAGAAAATGTTATTTTCAGGTAGACAGACTATTGCCAGTTATGTTCCAAAGAGAACATCTCTGGGCCTTCAGCTAACTACAGATGATATTAATGACTTGGATGAGAAGGCAAAGTGCAAAATATTGAAGTTTGTAAAGGTAACTTTTTGGTAAATTGGAGGACAGAAAAGGGTATAGTGTGGGTCACTTTAATATTTTGCTCACTCTGTCCTAATAAAGAATACACACCTTGGGATCAGTGAAGTATCAATTGAGCCAACTGTAACAGCTGAACTGAAGGGTGATGGGTGAGGGGTTGTGCGGAGGATGGTCACTGGAGTTTAGAAGACTGAGAGCCAATCTAAATGACAACATCACCATTCTGTGAGGCATGGACATGGGTAGCCTTGAACTTTGGAGCAAAGATTAGGGGAGGTGTTTGGCCGGTGCAATGAGCAGGGAGGTTGTATCTGGACAGTCACAGAATCATGGAAGAGATATAGATTGATACAGAACAGAGACAGTCCTGACACTGATTCCCACTCTCCACACTTTCTCATCAATTCTCCCAGGATTCAACATAAATAACGTCAATTTACAGTGGCCAAATAAAGTCAACATTGGCATATCTTTGGGATAGAACATAGATCATTACAGCACAATACAGGCCCTTCGGCCCACCATGTTGTGCCAACCTATACATTCCTAAAAAAAATGCTAAACCCTCCTTTCCTCACCTCCTTTTTCTTCCATCCCCATGCCCGTCTTAAATGCCCCTATTGTTCCAGCCTCCACCACCATCCCGGCAATGCATTCCAGGCACCCACAACTCTCTGTGTAAAAAAAAACTTACCCCTGATGTCTCCCCTAAAGTTTCCTTCCTTCATTTTTCACAGTTGTTTGCTACTGGTGTTTGCTACTGCCGTCCTGGGAAAAGGTGCTGGCTGTCTACCATATCTAATCTTGTAGACCTCTTTTAAGCCAGGTCTCATCCCTTCTTTGCTCCAAAGAGAAAAGTCCCAGCTCTGCTAACCTTGCTTCATAAGACATATTTTCCAATCTGGGCAGCATCCTGGTAAATCTCCTCAGCTTTCATATCCTTCCTGTAACTGAACACAATATTTTAAGTTTGGTCTCACCAGAGATTTATAGGGCTGCAACATCATCTCATGACTTCTGAACTGAATACACTGACTAATGAAGCCCAGCGTACTATAGGTCGACTTAACTATCCTATCAACCTGAGCGGCGACCGTGAGAGACCCATGAGGTTACAGAGAGAAGCTCAGTCTCCATATACGGGCAGCACCAGGGATTGAACCTCTTTCACATCATAGCACAGTGATGCTGCCTTACAACTACAAACTTTTGGAATTGACTACCTCAGAATACATCCAAGGCTGTGATCAATAACTTGTTTCCATCTCTCAGATGTTATGTGAAAATTATGA
This sequence comes from Narcine bancroftii, assembly GCF_036971445.1. NCBI lineage: Eukaryota > Metazoa > Chordata > Chondrichthyes > Torpediniformes > Narcinidae > Narcine > Narcine bancroftii. The sequence continues at coordinate 110,746,134 of NC_091470.1, read as the reverse complement.
AGCCCAGGATCTCACTGAATAATGGAACAAGCTCAAGATACCCTTTGCTTACTCCTGTCACAATTCTTACATTCTTACAAACATTTGCAAAAACCAAATACCAATTAGAAACTTCCTGAAGTTGCTTGAAACTCTTCAAGCATGGGCTAGTTCCAGATGACAGGTGTAATCAGCTTGTGATTAAATGAGGGGTCATAAATGGTAGAGAAATATAATCCTCAGCTAGGGCAATATGAATTTAAGAAGTTTTCTTTAGAAGTGCTAACTCTAATGAGATATTAATAACTATTAAATTTGACAAAGCAAGTTTTGTTGATGCATTTTAAGAAGATTTTAAGGAAGGTTGGAACATCATCAATGATTCTTGCAAATTTCTACGGGTGTAATGTGGAGAGCATTCTGACTGGTTGCATCACTGTCTGGTAAGGAGATGCCAATGCACAGGACAGGAAAAGGCTACAGAGAGTTGTGAACTCGGCCAGCGCCATCACGGGCACCAACCTTCACTCTATTGATGATGTCTACAGGAGGCGGTGTCTCAAGAAAGCATCCTTAAGGACCCACACCACCCAGGCCATGGCCTCTTCACTCTGCTACCATCAGGAAGGAGGCACATTAAGCTGAAGACGAGCACCCAATGGCAGACAAACTGCTCCTTCCCCTCTGCCATCAGATTCCTTCCATCAATGAATCAATCACTTTTTCTTGCACTAATTTATGCAATTTCTAGTAAAATTTGCAACAGATTTTGTGACATGTTCATGACAATAAATTCTGATTCTGATTCTGACTGACATTCAATACAATTATCTCAAGACACAATAAGATTAAATGAACAACTGAACAGTTTGGATGATGTTAAACAGCACTACTGTCATTGGTGTTCTGTCAATGTTCTGGTTACCCAAAGCTTAATTCTGTATTATTAATTTTAAATATGGTCCTTTAGGAACACTGAATACTTGAATGATCTATTTATTCACTTTCTTTAAATATATACTTACTGTTGATTTTGTCAATAATCAAACAAGCTTCTAAATATTTGACATTTTCTGACCATTTACACTTAGCAACAAATGATATTGGCTGCAATCTGACTGAAACCCATGCACTGCTGCCTGGCACCTGCTTTTTGGAAAATACTCAGTGTTTGCTCAGATCCACAGAGAATAATTGATTTTCCATCTTAATTCCTTGCAGATATCTTGGGCTCCAAGAGAGAGAATGTGTTAATAAGTGTATTTGTCATTGCACTATCCAAGAACGCTTCCATCAGTGCTGTCTCCGCTCCATCCTCAACATTCATTGGAGTGACTTCATCACCAAGCATCGAATCAATGCTGCTGAAGACCCAACTGTGCTGGGTGGGTCACGTCTCCAGAATGGAGGACCATCGCCTCCCAAGATCGTGTTCTATGGCGATCTCTCCACTGGCCACCAAGACAGAGGTGCACCAAAGAAGAGGTACAAGGACTGCTTCAAGAAATCTCTTGGTGTCTGCCACATTGACCACCGCCAGTGGGCTGATATCGCCTCCAACTGTGCATCTTGGCGCCTCACAGTTCGGCAGGCAGCAACCTCCTTTGAAGAAGACCGCAGAGCCCACCTCACTGACAAAAGACAAAGGAGGAAAAACCCAACACCCAACCCCAACCAACTAATTTTCCCTTGCAACCGCTGCAACCGTGCCTGCCTGTCCCGCATCGGACTTGTCAGTCACCAACGAGCCTGCAGCAGACGTGGACATACCCCTCCATAAATCTTCGTCCAGGAAGCCAAGCCAAAGAAGAAGAAAAGAATCCATGTGGTGTAAAATCACAGTGCTCTTGTGAAAGTCAGCACTAGTGAAGCTTGATACGAAATTTGGACCAAAAGAATTGTGTCCACTTTCCTGGAATGCTTCTCTCTGGGTTTGTGTGCAGCCCTGATCATTTCCCTTGAGGAAGGCCCTTATGAATCACACTAATTCTGGTCCATTTATTCACTTCTTGAGGCTAACAAAACACATTCATCCCCACAGAATTCTGTATGGAAATATGAACCTGGGAGAGAGAGAAAGTGTGTGTGTGTGTGTGTGTGTGCGTGTGTCTCCCTCTCTCCCTTTCTTCCCACCCCCCACTTCAACCACCCCTTCCTAAATACTCTGTGAAAATCACTGTGGAACATGTTGTTCCTAGTCTTTTGTATCATTATCCAAGGCCTTGGCTTCCAGAAGACAACAGCAAAATACAGAAAACGTTCAGTAGGTCAGACAACATCAGCGGAAAGAGATACAGAGTTAACCTTTCAGTTCAAAACCCTGCATGCAGAAACTAGTGGAAGAAATTCCAGGTTCTTGTCATCACATATCCTATTTGCTAGTCTTGAATGATTAGGCATTGATATTGGCCTGGAGATACATACAGGACAGATTGGAATCCAGGCCCTAGCACAGTCGCAAAAAAGTGTTTCCTTCTCAAAAGTGATCTCTATAAGACTTATGCTATATGTAAAGCAGTTTCATCGGCAAGATTATTGAGGTAAAAACTCAAAGCAGGAGAAAATCAGTAGGTCGGAGTACTTTATAAAGATACATAAACAATGTTTTGGGCTTGAGCCCTTCATCAAGGTCCCAATTATTGATACCGGATTTTATTGGTTTAATGCAATTTTATTTAATTCTGATGCATAACCTCCAATATACAGTTGACATTTGAACTTAGTGCAATGGATTACTCCTTCAGACTTCTGAATTACTAGCTCGGAGAGTAAAAGCGTTACTCTTGGGCTGTGCCAATGTGAAGTGCCTGGATAGGCACTGGCAAATGGTAAACAGCCAACTGTTATGTCTCAAACCAGCAATGCAAAAGTGTTAATTTTTTTTTAATTTAAATTTTTTAGTGTAAATCCATCTGTTATAATGACAGTCTACAGTCCAAAAGGTTAGTCTATGGTTCGTTATACACCATACATGAAAAGTTAAGTACACAGCTGGATAGATAGATTCTTTAACAAAACCAGTTCTCATCAAGGGCTCAGCAGTGGAGAGAATCAAGAGCTTCAAATTCCTGGAGGATCTGTCCTGGAGCCCCCCCATGTCAATGCAATCATGAAGAAGGCTCGCCAGTGGCTATATTTCGTGTGCTGAGGAGATTTCACGCTCTCCCTTTTACTCTTGCTAAACTATATAAACTAATTGATATTCCAATGGCTAAACATACACTACGTATATGGTTTCAATTCCGGAGATTTTTTGGCCTAAGTCATTTTATCTTGGAAACCCCTATTGTACTAAATTTCTGTTTTCATCCCTCTCTAATTGATCAAGGTTATTTACTCTGGAAAGTTAAAGGTATAACATGCTTTTCGGATTTATTCTTGGATAACTCTTTCATGTCATTTGAACAATTATCCATGAAATATGATTTACCTAGATCTCATTTCTTTCGATATTTACAGATTAGGAGTTTCTTAGTTTCGACTTTACCCTCTTTTCCCAATCGGGAGACTACGACTGTTTTAGAGGATATACTATATTCAAAATTCCCTCCAAAAGGTGTGATACCTAAATTATATAATATAATTACAAAAATAAATTCTGGGACTTTTGAAAAGTTTAAAAATGATTGGGAAAGAGAACTCAACCTTCGTATTTCCAATGAAAATTGGAATAAAATTCTGCGACTGGTAAACTCCTCTTCTCTATGTGCAAAACATTCACTGATACAATTTAAAGTTGTTCATAGAGCTCATATGTCTAAAGATAAACTCCATCGCTTTTATTTTCATATCGATCCTATATGTGATAAATGTCAATTGGAAATAGCTTCCCTTACACATATGTTTTGGTCCTGTCCCTCTTTACAGAATTATTGGAAGGAAATTTTTTCCATTATATCTACCGTTTTGAATATTGATTTACAACCACATCCCATTACTGCAATTTTTGGATTACCTATGATAGATTTGACTTATTTATCTCTTCCTGCGGATCGTATGATTGCTTTTCTTACACTAATGGCTAGAAGATCTATACTATTGAATTGGAAAGAGGTTAATCCTCCCACTGTTTTCCAATGGTTTACCCAAACTATACTATGTTTAAATTTAGAGAAAATTAGAAACTCTGTCTATGAATCCCCTTCTAAGTTTGAGTTAACCTGGCGACCATTTATTCAATATTTTCATTTGTGGTGAGTTGATCTGGCTCTGTTTTCTTTTTATGATTATGTATGATAATTGGGCTGCTAGATGAGATCGGAGTGATCGGCGTGGTTTAGCTATATCGGTAGGTATTTAAAAAAAATTTTTAAAAGTTTTTAATTCAAATTTATTTTTTCTTCCTTTTTGGGGGTTTTTTTTCTCTCTTTTTTTATATATTTTTATTAATTATATCTTTTTTTTAGAGATAGTTCATACTCTAAACTGATCTAAATTTTTTTTATGATATATTTTTATTCTGCAATATTATTGTTTAATATCTCTGTATTAATTCATTATTTACTATGTATTTTTCATATCTCTTTGAACTGTATGTGTTTATAAATTATAATAATAATAAAAAGATTGGAAAAGAAAGAAAAGATTTCACCAAAGACTCTTGCAAATTTCTACAGGTGTACCATGGAGAGCATTGTGTCTGGTTGCATCACTGTCCGGTAAGGAAGTGCCAATGCACAGGACAGGAAAAGACCACAAGAGTTGTTAACTCGGCCTGCCTCCACTCCGTCGAGAAAATCTACAAGAGGTGGTGTTTTAAAAAAGCAGCCTCTATCATTGAGGACCCTCAATGACACCCAGGCCATGCCCACTTCACTCTTGCTGTCATCAGGAAGGAGGTACAGGAGTCTGTCTGAAGACAAACACTCAGCAGGCACAAGGAGAGCTTCTTCCCATCTGCCCTCAGATTCCTGAACGGACAATGAACCACAGACATGACCTCACTCTCCTATTTTCTTGCACGATTTATTTATTTTTGAAGTGTAATTTATAGGAATATTTGCACCTGTAACGCTGCTGTAAAACAACTAATTTTGTGACATGATCATGACAATAAATTCTGATTCTGAGATTCTCTATAATAACTTAACAATATTATGAAAACTATCTTAAACCTTTCATAAAGTGCAAAAACATTTTTCTGTTTCTAACACACCATCCAGAGAGGTCAAAATGAGATTCTATGAGTTAAAATTCAGTGCAGAATAAGTATTATGGTTCCTATGAGCCAGTCTCAAACAGCCCACAGCCTTATGTGGGTCCTTCGACCACAAGTCACATGAAGCCCTCGGTCTAGTGTGAATCTGTTTTGTCAATGCTGCCAGAGCAATTTTTCTTTCTCTGATTATTTGGTGTCACTCTTGTCTTCTGGAAACATTCTACCCTCTAAAGCCAGTGGTTCTCAACCGTTTTCTTTCCACTCACAACCCACTTTAAGCATTCCCTATGCCATAGGTGCTCTGTGATTCGCATGGGATTACTTAAGGTGGAATGTGGGTGGAAAGGAAAAATTTTGAATCGTACCTCATTGACTCGTTATGTGCACAGTTTCATAACGCCAAAGGAAATGGGCCAATGACAATTTTTCTCGAGCAAAATATTTCAATAACAACTGGCTCTAAAGGTATGATTCTCAACCTTCCCTCCCCACTCACATCCCACCTTAAGCAATCCCTTACTAATCACAGAGCACCGATTACAAAGTGGGATGTGAGTGGAAAGAAAATGTTTGAGAACCACTGCAAGTCTAAGCCATTTGGTTGTGAGTTCAGGTTCTCCTCCAGTGCAATACTGAGGGAACACTGCACTGCCTGATATCTCACATTTGGGATGAGGCATTAAAATAAGTCCCCTCCCCCCTCACCCCCCACCCAGGTCCATTAGACGCAATCTGCAAGGCATAGGAAGGATGCAATGGCCCTCGTTTGAAGAACATGAGAGGGTATGTCACCAGGAACTAGGGGACATAGCCTCAAAATTTAGGTTGGAGGTGAGAAGGAACTACTTTTCCCAGAGGGTGGTGAATCTGTGGAATTCACCACAGAATTATGGCAGGTAGGTGGAGATGAGTCTATCATCAGATCAGGTATGGTCTCATTGAATGGCGGAGCAGACTCGACCAGCCGCATGGGGGAACTCCTGTTCCTATTTCTAATGTTCTTATACAAACCTGAATCATCAATGGGTAATACAAGGATCAAAACATTTACTGACGGAATGCATTCATTTATACAGCAAGACAAGCAATGGAAATCATAACCCTTGCTGAGGGGCATCAGAATCATTATGATTGGAAAAGATGTGCGACTCAGGGTACAATTTGTGCTCGTTGAAATGAGAAGATAGATGTAGAATCTTTGGCTTTGTACTGATATCAAGGCTGGCTCACACTAAAGATCTGAAATGGTATTTGCCTGTTGCACTCAACCATGTTTTACAGCATTCTCTGAACTGTCTTCCATACAGTTTGTACCAACTCACCAATTACTCATTGTCTCGGCTTCGTGCATTTCCATTTTCACTGTGCCTGGAAACAGACACAGTTTCTTGAGAAGTACAACTCCAAAAGTGACAGTATCGTATTTCCAGAAGAACACAGTACACATCCAGGGCCAGAACTGCAGTGCGGTAAACACTGCTGAACAATCACATCAAAGCTTAAAATGAGAATTAAATCACTGGGGGAGAGATGTTGTCCAAAAACAAAGGTGTTACTTCATAAGTATTGGAAGTTATTCAGAAGAAGCCTGTTAAATGTGCTGACGGTGTTTTACTTAAAATCCTGCGATCGTGAGGTCTGGGCCCATGATGCTGGCGCTTGCGTTCAGCCGCTGCCTTGAGGGGTTGCAGACCGCGGGGGGGGGGGGGGGGGAGGAGCAGCAGGCTGGCGTGGTGCACCTGTCGAGAAAGAGAGGACACCACCCGAAGGATGGTGGGCACGGTGGCAGGCTGGACACACACAGGCGGTGAGCTATTGGTGATTTTCAGGCGAAGAACCCGCACAGGCCTTGAGCTGCTGGCAACTTGAGGTCAAATGACTCACGCCAGGCTGCTGGTGACTGGGTCCTGAGAATCAGGTATCAGAACTGGGATTTGAGTGTATGCTGAGTGCAAGGAGAACTCCTGAAAGGTCCCACGTGCAGAAGATTTCCTCATCTTGTTAGGTGTTTGGATCGCCAGTGGTTTGAATTAGCTGTAGTCTTTTGTGGCTGCAGAGCCTGCGGGAGCAATGGAAGCGAATCCACAAACACCCAGTGACTCTGGGGGTGTTCACTTTTGCTTCTCTTTCTGTGGGCACCAGACAATGCTAATAGCTAATCTCTGTCTGCCTTATGGCAGTCTAAAGGCAGTCTTGTGTTTTATTACATAACAATAAATGACAATAAATAAATAGTATCTGATCTGAGTAATGGAAAAATAATGAATCAATCATATTCCCCCACTTGTATTTCCAAGAATAATGAACCTTCTTCCCTTCTCAAGAGATCCCAGGTCATGACAGTTTGCGTCCACTTTAGTTCTGTGCGATCTGAGTCCTTGGCAGGGCCACAAAATCTGACGGAGCACCAGGAGCTGGATGCGGAGGTAGATATGATTGGGTTATTTCACACCTTCCACTTGACCTCACCAAGATGCTCATGGTCATGGCCATCCCAGCCAATTTGAAAGCCTTGGGTCAGAATCTTCCTGAGGCAGTGAAGATGTTACATTTACAACAATAAAATTTCTAGGATGTAACTGAAATGTTTTCTCCAGTGTGTGCCCAGAATGGAAGAGAGTTTATTCAGAGTTGGCACTGAGCAGGTTGATTTGGTGACTGGAAATATTGGAGCTGATTGAATGCAATCAGGATCTTGATGCCAGGGGCAACAAGTTCCTTGGAGTTCACTTAACTAGTGACCTATCGTGGACACACAACACCTCCTCACTGGTCTGGAAGGCGCAATAATGACTGCACTTCCTGAGAAGACTGAAGTGGGCAAGGCTACAGGTCAACCTTCTACAGGAGCTCTAGTGAAGAGCATCCTGACTGGCTGCATCACAGTGTGGTATAGTTACTGCAGAAAAATGGATCGGAGGTCAATCCACAGGTCCACAAATGCGGCAGAGAGGATCAATTAAGTCTCCCTCCCCCAATCAACATGAACTATCGGAATCGTTATCTGAAGAGGGTGTACAAAATAACTGAGGACCCCTTCCACCTTGCACACAGCATCTTTCAGCTACTCGTATTGGGAAAGAGATACAGGAGTATCAGAGCCAGCTCCACCAAGCTGAGAAACAGCTTCTTCCTGCAGGGAATGAGAATGCTGAACGACTAAAGGAACTGCTCACACTAACCATGCGAGCTCTCATATTCACAAAATTATATATATATATATATATATATATATATATGAACACTTCTCCTATGTACATATTGATTGTCTGTATGTGTGTTATGTCGGGTTGTGTGTTTGCATGTTTTGCACCGAGGACTGGAGAATGCTATTTTGTCGGGTTGTACTTGTGCAATTGAATGACAATAAAATTGACTTGATCTTGACACTTCAGGATAAAGCATTATTCAGTGGTGACGGCAGGTTGGTTTAGGATGCAGGTACCCCATGCAAGCTCACACCAAGACACAAGAGAAACTTGTCCGTGAACTACTCTTTGCAGACGATGCCGCTTTAGTTGCCCATTCAGAGCCAGCTCTTCAGCGCTTGACGTCCTGCTTTGCGGAAACTGCCAAAATGTTTGGCCTGGAAGTCAGCCTGAAGAAAACTGAGGTCCTCCATCAGCCAGCTCCCCACCATGATTACCAGCCCCCCCACATCTCCATTGGGCACACAAAACTCAAAACGGTCAACCAGTTTACCTATCTCGGCTGCACCATTTCATCAGATGCAAGGATCGACAATGAGATAGACAACAGACTCGCCAAGGCAAATAGCGCCTTTGGAAGACTACACAAAAGAGTCTGGAAAAACAACCAACTGAAAAACCTCACAAAGATAAGCGTATACAGAGCCGTTGTCATACCCACACTCCTGTTCAGCTCCGAATCATGGGTCCTCTACCGGCACCACCTACGGCTCCTAGAACGCTTCCACCAGCGTTGTCTCCGCTCCATCCTCAACATCCATTGGAGCGCTTACATCCCTAACGTCGAAGTACTCGAGATGGCAGAGGTCGACAGCATCGAGTCCACGCTGCTGAAGATCCAGCTGCGCTGGATGGGTCACGTCTCCAGAATGGAGGACCATCGCCTTCCCAAGATCGTGTTATATGGCGAGCTCTCCACTGGCCACCGTGACAGAGGTGCACCAAAGAAAAGGTACAAGGACTGCCTAAAGAAATCTCTTGGTGCCTGCCACATTGACCACCGCCAGTGGGCTGATAACGCCTCAAACCGTGCATCTTGGCGCCTCACAGTTTGGCGGGCAGCAACCTCCTTTGAAGAAGACCGCAGAGCCCACCTCACTGACAAAAGGCAAAGGAGGAAAAACCCAACACCCAACCCCAACCAACCAATTTTCCCCTGCAACCGCTGCAATCGTGTCTGCCTGTCCCGCATCGGACTTGTCAGCCACAAACGAGCCTGCAGCTGACGTGGACTTTTTACCCCCTCCATAAATCTTCGTCCGCGAAGCCAAGCCAAAGAAAAAAGAAAAGAAAGAAAAAAAAAACCCATGTATCTACAGTGAGTCCCACCAGTGAAAGAATCGATGACCTTTGGATCCATAAAATGCACAATGTGAGGGTTGCCTGTACATTGTAATATGGTTTATCAAGTTATTGCTGGACCAGCCACGATGTGAACCATTACATTACTGCATAATGAATTTCTCAAAACAATAAAGTGAAGCTTTGAATCTATTTAATTCTTCCTCTGCATGACATTAAATATTGATAGCTTACCTTAGTTGAGAATTAAGCCCATATTTCTTCTATAGAAAAAGATTCCTCAGTCCCATCTCTTTGCCTGAGGTAGGTTGTACCTTTGCCAAGATCATTTTTAAAGTGGAACAGTGGTGCTCGTTCTGTTCCATGCAACTCATCCTGGACAGCCATTGAGTAAGTAGCAGACTCAATGGGCTGAATAATCTATTTATGCTCCTACGTCATCCCACTAATGGTCTAAGTGGGAACAAGTGGCATTCTATGGTGTCCATTCTCCCATACTCTGTTTTCCCTTCAATTCTCAAGTATTTTGTTAATATCTTGATATCATTTTTTTCTGTTACATCCACTAACCACCTCATGCAGACTTCTTGTCTGTTTCTTTTTCCATTTTGGGAATCCCATGTTCAAGTTATTAATGGATACTTCCGACATAACCTTATTCTGCTGTGGTTACATCCTTAATGCACTGGAAATCAATAATAAGGTGTTTTTTGTCATATACATTGTAGAATGTACGTATGAACTGGAATTCTTTACTTGCTGCAGATGAACAGGTACTATGGGAAAATCTATAAACTTCAAAATTCAGATTTGTTGTCAGAGTACAGGTACATACATGACGTCACATATAACCCTGAGATTCTTTTTCCTGCGGGCCAGGCAGAATGACCACTTATTGGTTGTGCAAAACAAAAAATTGTTCACAATGTAAACAAATAATGAAATGCAAACAAACTGACTGCAATACAGAGAGAGAAAAAAAATCAATAAACTGCCCAAGTCAGCCCTTAAATGAGTCCTTGATTGAGTTTGTTGTTGAGGTGTCTGATGGTGGAGGGGGAACAGCTGTCTTGTGGCACCTTCAGCTCTTTCCTGAAGGTAGCAGTGAGAAAAGAGCATGTGCTGAGTGGATCCCAGATGAACGTTACTGCTCTCTGACAGCAGCGTTCCCATAGATGTTCTCGATGGTGGGGAGGGTTTTTACCTCTGATGTCCTGGGCTGTGTCCACTAACTTTTGCAGGGCTTTATGGTCAGGGCTATTGGTGTCCCTATATCAGACCGTGATGCATCTGGTCAGCACACTTTGCACCACACAACTGTAGAAATTTGCCAGGGTGGACAATATCATACCAAACCTCCACAAACAATCATATATATTACATTAAAAATAGATAATAAATGCAAAAGATGGGTAGTTAATTCACAGTTGTCAGAGTGCTAGAGAGAAAACAAAAGTGGCTTTATAAGTGTGTTGACCATCCTTGCTGTTTCCACTGCTATGGGAGACAGATTCTAATGGGTTAACTCAAGAGGAACTTGCCATGATAGGTTGGAAAAGAAAGGATAGTCACACTAGAGGCAGCCAAATTGCCTACATTTGAAGAAGAATGGGGGGAGATTCCTCATGTATCTAGTGCTGAGATAGATTTCTAAACCTTAGGGTTACTGGAAAGTGGACAAGAAATGTTGGATCAGCCAAGATCCTATTGAACGGCAAAGCAGGCTTGAGGGCTGGTTAGACTGCTTCTTTACCTACTCCTTATAACCTTGTATTCTAAGATAAAGACAAAGCAGTGAATTCTGTTTTGTAATCAATGTTATTTGTGAAGATGTTAGCTGAGGATACAAAACAGCTCAACTGATTTGGCTCTCCACTGTACAGACTAGTGTTATTTTGCTAACCTTGAACTAATTGCTGGCTTTTTTTCAGTACTGCAAGGGACGGATAATTTAAGGTCTCAGACGATCTCAATCATCAAAATGGTTTGGGTCAAGGAGGAATTGATCAATGCAACATTCAAAGAATGAGACCTTTGGCCCATCTGGTCACTGTTGACCAATACAGCATTTTGAGCTAATCCCATTTGCCCATACTTGGTCTATACCCCTCTTTAGGGTGGTGCAGTTAGAGCAACACTGTTACAGCCCCAGCGATGGGGTTTGAATGCAGTGCTGTTTATATATTCTCCCTGTATTTTCATGGATTTCCTCCAGGTGCTCCCTTTTCCTCCCAGCCCTCAAAACATCTATACCACCCCATTATTCAACCCAAGAGTAAGACAACATGGATGAGATACAGAATAAACCTCCCAATGTTTTGTCTCATCACACACTCCTAAAGAAGAGACCATATGGGTGAGATGCAGAGTAAGTTCCCTCTTCACTGTCTCATCAAACATTCCCAGGGTTGGGACACTACAGGCTAGGTACAGAGTGAAGCTCCTCCCTACTGCTCCATCAAACATTTCCAGGGAACAGACAACTGCAAGCAGCACGGTTAGTGCAATACTGTTACAGCGGCAGCAACCTGCGTTCAAATCCGGCACTGTCTGTAAGGAGTTCGCATGCTCTCCTCGTATCTGGGTGGGTTTCCTCCAGGTGCTCAGGTTTCTTCCCACTGTTCAAAATGTATGGGGGGGGGGTTGTGGGTTAATTGGGGTATCTGGTTGGCATGGGCTTGTGGACCAAAAGGGCCTGTTACCATGCTCTATGTCTAAATTCAAAATGTTCTAAAACATTTTAAAGAAAAAGGCAAATGTAAAATTATCCATAAATTTATTCATATGTCAATATGTCTCCTCTATTTTCATGATCTTCTTTAGTTATGGAGTACATACAAAAATAATGATGGCAATAATTACAATAATTAATCTGTTTACTATGACCATAGTTGGAAAAAGAAACCTATATTGCTTTATCTCCTTCACACTCCGAGATAACCTTCAATTTCTTATTGTATTTTTATCACAGCAACACATGTGAGTAATTCAGCATCTTTACAGTTAAATGCCTCACTTCATTTTTATTTGTTCAACATCTCTCTCTCGAAATAGCAGGGTCATTGGAACAAAGGCACAATGACCTGTTCAGAAAGGAACTTCTTTCCTGCAAGCAAAAGTGTAGTAATTGCAGTCTTCTTTCGAAGCTGAATTGTCTTTTGCTCATGAATGCATCTTTCACTCCCTGCACACACTCTGCTGAATATTAATTGTTTGTACAGGGATTTTTTTCTTCAAATATATAGAATCTGGGTCTCTTTTGAGTACAATTAAAAATTAAATCAGCTTTGCATTCACTCAGTGGCCTGTGTTGATTTTGGCCAACTGAGTGTCCTCTTTGTGAACCATAAAAATATAAAATTTAGGTCCAGCAAAAGCCATCGAGCTCTTACTGACGGCTCTATCACTCACTCAGAATCATGGCTGATTTTCTCCTTCAGCTCATACTCTCACATCCTTAACATCTAGAAACCCATTGAACAGCCCTTCAGAGTGGAGAATTGCAAAGATTCATCATCTCGGAGAAAAGGTCTGTTTCTTCACCTCACTTCCAAATGACTTCAGCCTCAAGAGGAACGACCAAAGGAATTGCTCACATTAACCATCCTAGACTCTCATATCTACAAAACAATATTTATATTTTTATTTGTGTAGATGAATATTTGTCTTGTGTATGTATTGTTTGTCTGTTTGTGTGTTATATCTGGTTGTGTGTCTGTGGGTTTTGCTCTGAGGACTGGAGAACACTGTTGTTGGGTTGTACTTGTACATTGAGATGATAATAATCTTGACTTGATCTGTCTTTACTTGAAGAGACAGCAGATGCTTAAAATAACAAGCTTCTGGAGAAACTCAGCGGGACCAGCAGTATGCGTAGAGAGAAGCTGATGAGGAGCGTGAAGATGGAGAAGTATTTCAAAGGGATATATGGAGTTGTGACACAAAAGGAGTTGAGACATGATCCTATTGAATGGCAAAGCAGATTTAAGTGGTTTAATGGGGCCTGGTCCTTTACCAACTTTCATATGGTCGATGAAGGGTTTTGTCCTGAAACATTGATGCTCCATCTTCCTCCGCTAGTGCATGATCTGCTGAATTCCTCGAGCAACTTGTTTTCTTTTGGTCCAAATGACTGACTCTTCATTCTGAGACTGTGACTGTTGGCCTTGGACTCTGTGGTGCGCTGTTAGACAGAATCAGACACACACCAGGTAAAGACTGAACAACAGGCTTTAATCCACAGAGACTTCCGCAGAGCCAGGCTGGTAGGGGAGTTGTTAAACTTCCCAGGGTGGTACTGGATGTCATAGCTGTAGGTTGCCAGCTCGACTCTCCAGTGCAGGATCTTGTCGTTCTTTATCTTGCTCTAGTGGGTAATGTTAAACATGAGCGCCATGGCCCACTGGTCCATGAGGAGCATGAATCTCCTGCCAGCCAGGAAGTGGTGCCAGTGGCGGACTGCTTCCACAATCACCTGGGCCTCCTTTTCAGTGCCCTAGCTCAGAGCAGTGGAGGGTCCTGGAGAAGAAGGCAATGGGGCATCCCCCTTGGTTGAGGGTAGCAGCGAGGGTCACCTCAGAGGCATCGCTCTCCACCTAGAAAGGGAAGTCCTCATCCACAGCCTGCATCGTGGCATCTGCGATGTCTTGCCTGATGCGGGTGAAGGCTGCCTGCACCTCAGGTGGGAAGGGAAAAGTTGTGGCTTGGGCCAGAGGGCAGACCTTGTCCGAGAAGTGAGGGACCCACTGCGAGTAATACGAAAAAAGGCCCAGGCACCTGCGATGGCCTTTAGTGTGTGTCGGGGGGGGGGGGGGGGTGGGGAAACTCCATTAATGGGTGCATCCTTTCCGGATCTTGGCCGACGACTCCATGGGCCATGATGTACCCCAGGATGGCAAGGCAGGTGGTGCTGAACACACACTTCTCCTTGTTGTAAGTGAGGTTCAGCTCCGCGGCTGTCTGGAGGAATTTTTCCAGGTTAGCATCGTGTTCCTGCTGGTCACAGCCACAGACAGTGACATTATCCAGATATAGGAATGTCTCCTTCAGCTTGTGCCGGTCTGCCATGTAATCCATCTCCCGCTGGAAGATGGAGACCCCATTCGTGACCCCAAAAGGAACCCAGCGGAACTGGTACAGGCACCCGTCCACCTCAAAGGCAGTGGAGGGCTTGTCCTTTGGGTGTATAGGGATTTGGTGATATGGCGACTTCAGGTCAATTGTGGAGAAAACCCGGTAGCGGGCAATCTCATTGACCGTGACGGCGATCCTCAGCAGGGGGTAGGCATCCAGCTGGGTGTACTGATTAATGGTCTAGCTGTAATCCTCGATCATCCTCGGCTTACTTCCCCCTTTGACCACCAGGACTTGGGATCTCTAAGGGCTGTTACTGGGCTCTATAACGCCTTCTGCCAGGAGTTGCTGCACCTCCGCCTTGATGAAGTCCCTGTCTGCAGTGCAATAGCACCTACTTCTGGAAGCGATTGGCTTGCAGCCTAGCGCAAGATGTGGAAAGAGCGCCGGTGGGGTGATGTGCAGTGTGAAGAGGCCGCAAGTTGGCTGGGGCTGGTAGGTTGGCTTGCTGTGCAATGTGAGTGGAGGTTGGGGCCCCCCAAAGGGAAGGGTGACACTCTGCAGGTGGCACTGGAAATCCAGCCCCAGGAGAAGTGGTACACAGAGTTTGGGCATGACCAGGAGCCTGAATCCTGTGTAAGTCTCCACTCCCACCATTATATTGACCGAGCAGCGCCCGAGGGTACCAACAGTCTTATCCTTGGTGTTGAGGGTGATCGAGCAGGTAGTGGGGTGGACCTTTAACCTTAGGGAGTGGGCCACGCTCGGATGAATGAAGCTCATTCTGTCCATCAGGCACTTTGTTACCTGTCCATTGACTCGCTCATCCATCATCGAGCACCCGAGATTGTGGGGAATGTCACTGGTCAGCGTGGTGGTGGCCAGGACCATGTCGGAGTCAGAGTCGTCACTTTCTGGAGGGATGGGGAGCGTTGATAGGGTGACCTGGTCATCGCCCGTGTTGACCACATCAGCATCAGTCGAGAGGTGCAGCATGCGGTAGCCGATGGCCTCCAGAGGCGTGGGGAGCATCAGTAGGGCAGCCTGGTCATCACCCATGTTGACCACGTTGCCGTCGGTTGCTGCGTGTGGTGTGCGGCAGCTGATGGCACCTGGAGGCGTGGGGAGTGTTGGTAGGGTGGCCTACTCATCGCCCATGTTGACCACGTTGTTCTCAACATCATCAGGGGCCCTCTGTGTTGGGCGCTGCCTGGCCCAAGATGGTGGTGGCACGTGGGGACCCGATGCGTGGCTGGCCTCCTTCCCCAGCTGTGTCAACTGTGCTGGGGAAGTGACATCATCACAACCAGCTGCAGTGACATCACGCCATGAGCCGGAAGTGACGTTGCTGTAGTTCTCAGCAAGGGTGAGGGCTGGTGCAGATGCTCGGGGCACACACTGCGACGGTTGCTGACGGGGCCGGATGTTGCGCGGTCGAAGTCGGGGAAGGCGGAAATCGTCGTGGGGACAATGGTGCCACCTGGCAAGCGCATGTGGGGAGGTCCACGGTGGAGGTAGGGAGGTCATAGAGGGCCGTTGAGCTGCCGGCAGGTTTAGAGAGGCACACTTTTGCAAAGTGGCCTTTCTTGCCACATTGGGAACAATACTGGTTCCTAGCTGGGCAGTTTTGGCGTGATCGTTGATCTGTCCCACACCAGGACCCACAGTACTTACAGGGGTGCCTGGTGCCTGCCGCAGCAACGTTCTCCTCCCCAGCTAAGCCTGGGGCTGCAGCTGCAGTGTGAGAGGGCCATGAGGGAGCCTGGTGGAACCCGGAATCGAAGGTTTTGACATGCAGGGCTGCTGTTTCCAGGGTTTGGACCACTTCCACAGTCCTGGTTAGGGCATAGATGTTGTCTTCTAACAGCTTCTCGCGTGTAGCCCTCGGACAAAGGCGTCCCGGATCAACTTCTCGACCTCCTCTACACCTACCCTGGGTTCAGCCAGACACGGTCAGGCCAACTCTCACAAGTGTCCCAGGTAAGACTCAGCCTTCTCCCCAGGTTGCTGGGCTCAGGTGTTGAGGAGGTACCTTGCACAGACCACATTCATGGGGGGCTTGTACAAGTTCTCAAGAGTGTCCATTGTGCTCTTGTATGTGGAGCAGCCTTTGGTTACCTGGAAGGCGTGGGGACCTAGCTTTGACTGGAGTAAGACCAACCTCTTCCGATCGGAGTCCAGGATGTCACCCTTGTGTGCCTCGATGATTGCCTCGACCATGTGCTGCCAGATCTCGAAGCGTGTCTGGGCTTCTGGGTGGCGTGGGTCGACCTCGAGGCTCCCTGCGCACAGGAGTTTTTCCATGGCACCCATGGGAAAAATTTGTGGATTAAATTGTGGTGCGCTGTTAGACAGAATCAGACACACACAAGTAAAGACTGAACAACAGGCTTTAATCCACAAAGACTTATACAGAGTCAGGCTGACTGTGGCTGCAGCAACTCAGAGTGAGGCCTTGGGAGGCCGGCGCAGGCTTATATCCCAGAGGGTGATTGACACCCGACTGGGTGGGACTTGATCCATTCAGCCAACTGATTGGCAGCTGGCCAGGTGTTGCCCTGTCCCCTTTCACTCCTGCAGGTACAGAGGTTGCCCCCTGCAGTAGGCCGGTGGTGTACCACCACAGAGTCCTAAGCTAAGGAGCTAAGGACTCTCCCAGTGACATGATCTACTGGGATCATTGCATGAAGAGGGAGCACAAAATCACTCTGGACACCTACCACCCTGTCCACGGCATCTTTCAGTTGCAATGAACCATTCACACCACCTTACTTTTCATTTTAATTTCTTGCACCATTTGTTTATTTTTTAGGTGGTTTATGTAAATGCTTGCACTGTGACGCTGCCTCAAAACAATCAATTTCATGACATGTTCATGACAATAAATTCTGATTCTGCAACTGTTCCATCTCATTCCGATAGTTTGGAGACCTAATCGAACACAATATTCCAAGTGAGCTCTCCTTATGACATTTACATTTGTGACATGATCTTCAAGTTTGCAATCAAATTTTAGAAGATCCAATGGAATATTAATGCTTGCACTTTGGGGCCAAGGAGGAGGCAGAAATTGAATCACCTCTGAGGAACCGACTCACAACCTGACCCTCCAAAAGGTTTCCATCCTCGTTAAAGTTCAAGCCGCTGATGTAAAGGAGTAGCCAGCACCAGGCACAGCAATGAAGAAGCTGAACCTTGACTGATAACGCTGCCACTGAACCCTCTGTCACTGGCCCGCTCAATGAGGCAGCGGTGCATTCAGGTCCACAAGATCTCTATCTTGCGATAACCTGCTTCCTGTGAGGGACAAGGAGAGAAATCCTCTGAGAACAAAGCAATCTTAGAGTTTCTCTGCCTCCTTCCCACCACCCTCTATGTGAACTAGTCGAAATTGAGCTAGAAACTGGCTGATTCAGAGGTGGGAATGGCACAAACTATAAACCAAACAGGAATTACCTGGATCCAATTAAGAATTACTGTGGCTTTTCCATCACAATCCTGGTGATACATCTATTACAGTAATAATATTATGTGAGTTTCTCGAGTGAAGTTCCTATCAAAAGAAACTTCTGATTCAGAGACTCCTCTCTGAACTCCCATCATGAATAAGCTTTAGTTCTCTTTATTCCTGGGAGACTGACAGATAAAGATTTCTTCCTTTTGACCTTCTGTGCATAGAGCTTGGAACTAAGAGACCCATTGGAACTTCTACAAAGGTTATTGTCTGCATTGTCATTTCTCACCACATTGAGAGGGAGAGCTCCACATATTGGGTGTTAAGTTCCTTTACTACGATGATGAATCGTCAGCAGGATCTATTCAACAAATAGCAATAGAGTGCGCTGTTAATGCAAAAAATACCCTAAGAAACACAGAAATCTGCAGATGCTGTGACTGTAGTTAAAAACTCGCAGAAATGCATCCGTTGGAGGTAAAGATATATTACCGACACTTCGAGTCCGAGCCCTTAAGTTTAATGTTTTTAAAAATTAGACATGCATGGTGACTGATTACTTTGACCCTCGAGCCCAAGCCGCCCAATTACATCCAATTAACCCAGGTAACTTTTTGAAAAGTGGGAGGAAACCGGCGCTCCTGGGAAGGAAACCCATGCAGACATGGTAAGAACGTTCAAACTCTTTACAGACATCATGGGATTTGAACCCCAGTGCCGATCGCTGGTGCTGTAACAGGGTGGCGCTAACCACTGCACTAATGGTGTCTCCCCATCTTCAAGGTATAAGGAAAAAACAGGAAGGTGACTGAGTAAAGACTGAAGAATGGCAAGAAGTGGAGTTGAGACCAACAGCCAAAAGGTATTAATTGGATATAAGAGAATTGATTGTGGCTCTGTGAGACAGAGGGAGAAGGGAAGAGAGAGAGAGAGAGAGAGAGAGAGAGAGAGAGAGAGAGAGAGAGAGAGAGAGAGAGTGCTAGGAGAAAGGTGACAGCGGGAAGAAGAAGGGGGTAAGAAAGAATACAGTGTCCAGCTTTGTATAAGTCACTTCACTCACATTCCTTTAACTTTTTGGAAAAAAAGACCTCTGCTTTGTGCCCTTGAACAACTGTGTTCAATTACCCAGAAGAACATAAAAAGGCAGAGGATAGGGAAGAAGTATTCATCTGTCAGCTGTTGTTTCCGTAGAGTGTGTACAACCTGATCTATCATGAACCCTGTCCAGTCCTATAATGTTCTCAGGGAAGCCTCTGTGAAAATGCTTGTAGCTCCCAAAGGTAAGCAGACAAAAACTGCAATCCTTCAATCCATCTTCCCTGTTGAAGCCTGGACAAAGGCATGGACAGAATTGTTCCCTTAGTCCCAACAGGACATCAACCACCTGGAACTACAATCTTCAACCTCAATTCCCAACCTGATATTGAAACAGGCCTTTGAAGATAATTATCGCAGAATACATTGCTTTTGTTTGGAGTTCCCTCACTGGTTGCCTCATATTACCTACCCCCAACTTTTAAAAACTCTGCTGAGGCTTAAAATTTTTAAATTAAAAATTAAAATATAAATGTAAAGATGGTTTATGGCCAAATACACCAATTAGCAGGTGGGAAGAAACCGGAGTGCCTGGAGAAAATCCACACAGGTCTCACGGAAAATGTAGAAACTCCTTACAGATAGCGCTGGATTTCAACCCGACTTGCTGGGTCAGAATCAGAATCAGAGCTTTTTGTCGTGAACACGTCACGAAATTTGTTGTTTCGCAGCAGCATCACTGTGTGAACATTCATATAAACCACCGTACAACAAATGATTAAAATAAAAATGGTGCACTAAAAGTCAAAGTAAGGGAGAGTCTGTGCTTCATCATTGATTTGGGAATCTGATGCCAGAGGGGGGAAGAAACTGTCCTTGTGGTGCTGGGTGCTCGTCTTCAGGCACTTGTACCTTTTCCCCAATGGTAGCAGATTGAAGAGGGCATGGTCTGGGTGTTGGGAGTCCTGGAGGATAGAGGCTGCTTTCTTAAGACAACACCTCTTGTAGATGTCCTCGATGGAGTGGTCCAGTAACCGTGATGTCACAGATTGAGTTAACAACCCTCTGGAGTTTTTTCTTGTCCGAGCATAGGCACCTCCTTAGAAGACAAGCCAGAATGCCAAAATGGATTGTGGAGGGTCTGGGACCTAGTTGGGAGTCACCTCACCTGCTAATCAAGGTCATATCTTGCCCACAGGTCAGTGCACACCTGGCCAATCAACGACCCTTTTAATTGCCTCATCGATACCTGAGCTGGACTCTTCAGCTGCTGGCACTATAAAGCCCACCATGTGTGAGCCATCTGCCTTTTTCTTTTTTGGGACAAACCTTAGCTCCACTCCAAGATGGGAATCGTAGGCAATGTTTTGGAGAGTCATTGATGAAGTGTGCACATACAAAGGGTTGGGAGCTGTAGAATTGTGCCTAGAAGTTACTCTACCTGTACAGTGCCTGCTAGAGATATCGGGTGGGGAGGTGGGGGTGGTATTATATGTTGTAACTTGATTGTATAGCCTTCTATCCATGAGTGGTTACAAATGTGCCATTTAACCTGGCAAGTGTGTGTATGTGTATGTCTTTTACCCCTGTTGCAACTCCCCGATGCATGTAAATAAAAACTACTGCTCAACTAGTTCAGATTTATTGGGACCCATTGAACTGGTTTTTCACACTCACAGCAGCTACATAAAATGCACTGTTTGACCAGCTAAGTTTCTCCAGCATTGCGTTTTTCCTCAGTGCAGTTGGGTGTCAAACATAATGATCTACTTACATATTCTCGAATGAATTATGACATCATAACCCTTTGACACTGGAATGATGGTGTTCCATTTATCGTGAATGATAACTGGGTCTGTCGGAGGATGTTTTATGATTTGTGCCTCTTCTATGAGTGTACGGAAGAATTTTAGCATCCCTTTTGGGATTTTGCAAGCCATGAATTAATTTGAATAGTTTTGTTTACACAATGAATGCAGAATGAGTTGACTCTGTAGATTGACGAAACCCAGGAATGTGTGGGAATTGAATTAACAGCTGAGGGTGGTGAAGTGCACTGGGTTTGATGATGGTACACAATGATGTTTATTCAATTGTCTCAGACTGTCAGTCTCACTAATGCCTCCCAGCTGGTAGCACACTGTTTAAATATCAATATTCAAAAAACTAAACAAGTAGGGAACTAACAGCTGGAACCCTCTCAATCAGCAATTTTTTTTTCTGGGCTACAGAAGGTGAAGAATAACAAGGATCTTACTCCCTGAGATCATTCAGTTCTCCTCCTTAGACATTTTTCTAGGACTTCCACTCCAGTCACACCACAGAGAAGAGACGGAAAATCTGTGTCAGAGTAACCACCGGAGTCTCAACGTGGACAAGCTGAAGGAGTTGATCATGGACTTCAGGAGAACCAGGAGTGGCCACCCTCCACTACACCCTCAATAATTCTGTACTGGAGAGAGTGGAAAGCATCAAGTTCTTTGGAGTTCACTTAACGAGTGAGCTATTGTGAATACACATCTCCTCACAGTGACTGACTTCCTGAGAAGACTGAAACGGGCAAGGCAACCAGCCACCATTATAGCAACATCCTACAGGAGCTCTATCGAGAGCGTCCTGGCCGGCTGCCTCAGTGCGGTACAGTTGCTGGAGAGAAATGGATCGGAGGTCAATCGACAAAACCATAAGAATGGCAGAGAGGATCACTGGAGTCTCCCTCCCCCCCCCCCACCATTGACGTGTGATCTACCAGGATCATTGTCTGAAGAGAGCATGCAAAATTATTGAAAGTCTCCTTCCACCCTGCACACAGCATCTTTCAGTTGCTCCTGTAGGGAAGGAGAATCAGGAACATCAGAGCCAGCACCACCATGCTGAGAAACAGTTTCTTCCCACGGGCAGTGAGAATGCTGAACAACCAAAAGAAATGCTCATATTAACCATCTGAGACGTTCATATTCATGAAACAATATTTATTTATTTATTTGTATGTTAAATTTAAATTTTAAATTTAAATATACAGCACGGTAACAGACCCCTCTCTCCCACGAGCCCGTGGTGCCAAATTACACCCAAATTGACCTAAAACCCCGGGTACGTTTTTGAATGCTGGGAGGAAACCGGAGCCACCAGAGAAAACCCATGCAGACACAGGGAGAATGTACAAATGTCTTTCAGACATTACGGGATTTGAACCCCGGTCCTGATCGCTGGTGCTGTAACAGCGTTGCACTAACTGCTACACTAACCATTCTGCCATCAATATGAATACTTGTCCTGCTTATGTATTGTTTGTCTGTATGTGTGCTATGTCTGATTTTGTGTCTGCAGGTTTTGCACAGAGGAACGGAGAACACATTTTCATTAGGCTATACTTGTGCAATCTAATGACAATAAATTTGACTTGACTTGTATAGTTACCGTAGCGGATAACACAACATTATTACAGCGCCAGTGACCCAGGTTTGAATCTGCCACTGTCTGTAAGAGGTTTGTATTTTCTCTCCATGTAGGTTAATTGGTCTATTTGGGGGCATGGGTTTGTGGACCAGAAGGGCCTGTTACCATCCCGTATGTCTAAATTTGCCAAAACCAGCACACAGCCAACCAAATCTGTTGAACCCTGCATATAGGCATCTTCTGGATTGAAGGAATCTCACAATTTGCCTTTTAAAGAAATAATCAATCTGTTGATAACTAATTATTTTTTAAAAAAATGTAGCTTCTGATTAAGAATTAAATGATGTTTGATCTGGAAGTGTCTTGCTCCATCTCATTGGGGCTTCATCACATAGTCTGGATTCATTATATCTGAACCCAGTTCTGATGAAGGGTCATCGAGCTGAAAGATTAATTCTGCTCCTCTTTCCGCTGCTAAATGTGCCCAGCATTTTCTATTTCAATGCAAGATGTTCCTTGTTCGGAAAAGAGAGCAGGAGACAGAAAGTGTGTCCCCCCCCCCCCCCCCCACCACCCCGTGATGTTAACTGTCTATTCATTCATCCTTTTGGTATTAAAACGCAGCAGATGATTTGAGTAATTTTTATAATTTGCCATTGTTCTGTGCCACAGTCAATATCACTTTCTTATTGAATCACTTGACCCATGCAGGTTTTCAGCTCTGCAAACTCATCAATCCATTTCCCTCAACTTATTTTGTATCACCTTTGTTCCCTCTTACATACACTTTTATTCTTTTGCCTCTTCCCTCCACTCAGGTTAACTTGGAATGGTCAATTAATTCATCGGGAGATCCTTGTTTCTTTTTTCTTTGAAACTAGAGGAAATGCTGGAGCAACTCAGCCAGTCTTGCAGCATCCATAGGAGAGAAAGATATATTGCTGACGATTCTTTGAAGAAGGGCTCAGGCCCAAAATATATCTTTCTCTCCTTTGGACACTACAAGGCTGGTTGAGCTCCTCCGGCATATCAGTGTGAATTTACTACAGTCACAGAATCTGCAGCCTTTTGCGCATCACTCATTCTGAAACCTGTACGCTTGCCAAACTAAGCGTAAGCATTAAACGAAGTCAAAACCCCAATGCTTGAGAAACTCAGCTGGTCACACAGCATACGTTATGTCGCAAAGATAAAGATGCATAATCAACGTTTCGGGTTTCAGCCCTTCATCAAGGTCTGAGCAAAATGTCGGCAGGTGCCTGAACAATTTAGTGGGGAGGGGAGGAGTAGGGGGAAGTAATGGGTGGAAAAGAGAAGGAAGGGTCACCAGAAAACTGGGGAAGGAGGTGATGGATCTGGGAATGGAGAGGGAAGGGGATGGACTGCTGGAAGAAAGGAGACAGAAAGGAAAAGTGTTAATCTGTTCATTTCTTACTCTGTTAATTGAAAGCGCTGGACATCTTCAGAAAGTCCAGTAGAGAGAGGATGTGCCAACTGAAGTCACTGTCAGTTCCAGCATCCAATTAGATCATCTGAATCATCTGGAGAAGAGCTAAAAACATGAGACATATTGCCGTGCAAGGTTTATTTTGACAAGACGAACTTTGACAAAAATGCAATTTCTTTAATGTAATCCTGTCAATCATTTTGCACTCCATGCACAAAGCACATGCTGAGCATGAGGATGTGAATGCCACCTTCATACAGGACCATTGCCAATGCTGTATGATTTAGATTCTATTCATATTACATCTGCTCTTGAAAATCTGCAGAATATTCAACTGCAATGAAACAGTTGACATCTGTCAGTCTTAGCAAGGATAAGGCTTGATGGAATGCCACAGTGAGAACAAATCTGATTGTATTTGGACTGCTCTGCATTTCCATTGTTGAACAGGTGTAATTGAAACTGCAGTGAACTGAATGTTTTTATTGAAGCATACTTAGATAGAAAAGGCAACCTCACAAACAGACGTTTAATGTGAGAATGGAACCTCAATAACAATAGACGATAAATTCAACCCAATTTGTCGAATCAAAAGAAATTCAAAACTTCATTCTTTACCTGAATATAACGTTAAATGTTCAAAAGGTTTGCTAATGGCATAAAATCAAGGTTCTGGTGCCCAGCTATCATTAGTATTCTCAGAATCAGAATCAGGACTTATTGTCATGAACAAGTCATGAAATTTGGTGTTGGCAGCAGCGTAAAAGTGCAAACATTTATATTCTAACCATCTTACAGCATGACTATAAAAAAAACCCCAAAAAGAATAGTGCACAAGAAGTAAGGCAGGGTCTTTGGATCATTGATTATTTTGGAATCTGATGGCAGCTGGGAAGAAGCTGAGTGCTCATCTTTAGACTCCTGTACCTTTTCTCCAGTGGTAGCAGAGTGAAGAGGGCATGGCCTGGGTGGCGGTGGATCCTTGAGGATAGAGGCTGCTTTTTTAAGACACCACCTCATGTAGATGTCTAGTGCCTGTGATGTTGCAGGTCAAGTTAACAACCTTCTGGAGTTTATTCCTGTCCTGAGGGTTGGAAACTCCATACTAGGCAGTGATGCAATCAACCAGAAGCTTTCTACGGTATGCCTGCAGTCTCCTTCTGGGCAGAACGGGTTCTTTTTCAAATATATTTCTTGAATAGTGCAACTGCTCTGAAGTCTTCAATAGAAATATTTTACATTTAAATTTTTAAAGTTTAAATTAAAAAGAAGTTGATCCTGGCCATTGACACCCATGCCACCCAATTACAACCCCGTTCAATTTTGGAGGATGGGAGTGTAATGCGCGTCGAAAGAACCAAAGACTTGTTGATCCAAACCAAGGCTGATATTAACCAAAAGACTGGAGCGTATCACAAGTAGGTCAACCAGTCCAGAATGACCTGGTCTGGCTAGGAGCAATCCTTTAAGACCTGCCAGTAGGTGTGGCTACACTCTCAGCCAATCACAGTCATCCTACACTACCATCTATACATATACACATTGGTGATAGAATCTGTACTATCACAGGGAGGAAAAGCCATGGAAGGTCACATGAGAACGTACGCATTCCTCAGAGGCAGCACCAGATTCGAACCTGTGTCTCTGGTGTTGATATAGCATTTTTGTTAACTGCTACACTAACCTGCTGACACACAGATATAACCATATAACCATATAACCATTTACGGAGCGGAAACAGGCCATGTTGGCCTTTCGAGTCCGCACCGGTTCACTGATTTTGTGCGCCCTCTTCAGGCATTGGTCCCGGTAGATCTTCATTCAGTAACGATGGACGAATTCAATGCAGGTGGAATCAGTTGTAGAAATGTTAAAAGTTCATTCATTGTTTCCCCAACTTCATGCAGGATACAGCAAATCTGTAGTTGTTCCACCTCTCTTGTCAATCATACCCTACCATCTTTTCCCAAAGTTTATCATGTCTCCCCTCATCCTTCTAAACTCCATCGCATATAATCCCAGTCTTTCTAACCTATCCGCGTATGACAATCCTGCCATCCCGACAACTAACCTTGTAAACATGCGCTGCACTCCTTCTATAGCAAGTATGTCCTTTTTTAAATATGGGGCCCAGAACTTGACACAATACTCCAGGTGAGGTCTTACCAGAGCCCTGTACAACTGCTGGAGGGCTTCTCTACTCCTATACTCCAATCCCCTCTTTATGAAAGTCAACATACCATTGGCCTTCTTCACCGCTTGCTGAATCTGCATGCTAGTTTTCAATGACTGGTGAACAAGTAGGCCCAGATCCCTTTGCATTACCCCACTTCCTAGCTTAACACCATTTAAATAATATTCTGCTCTCTTGTTTCTGCCTCCAAATGGACAACCTCGCATTTACTCACATTAAACTTCATCTGCCATTTCTATGCCCACTCCCCTAAACTATCCAAGTCCCCTTGCAATTTCCTGACATCCTCCTTGCTCTTTACACTACCACCCAGTTTAGTGGCATTTGTGAATTTGCTTATGTTGTTATTTATCCCCTCATCCAAATCATTTACATAAATGATAAACAACTGAGGGCCCAACACCGATCCCTGCGGGACCCCACTTGTCACATCCTGCCATCCAGAAAATGACCCGTTTATCCCAACCCTTTGTTTCCTATTTCTCAACCAATTATCTATCCGTGACAGCACCCTACCCCCAATATCATGCTCCTTGATTTTGCAAACTAGCCTCCTGTGTGGGACTTTCTCATAGGCTTTCTGAAAGACCAAGTGCACCATATCTACTGGCTCTCCTGAGTCCGCCCTCCTTGTTACATCCACGAAAAATTCCAGGAGATTAGTCAAGCTAGATTTTCCTTTTAGGAACCCATGATGACTAGCACCAATACTATTATTCCTTCCTAAGTGTTCTGCTATTTCTCCTTTAATGACGGATTCCCCACCACCGACGTCAGGCTGACCAGTCTATAATTTCCCGTATTCTCTCTCTCTCTCTCTCCCTTCTTAAAAAGTGGTACAACATCAGCCACTCTCCAGTCTGCAAGCACTTCCCTGGAATCTAAAGAACTTTGGAAAATATCAACTAGTGCTTCCACAATTTCCAGAGCAACCTCTCTCAGTTCCCTGGGATGCAGCCAGTCAGGCCCAGGGGACTTGTCAGGCCTCAATTCGAACATTTTGCTCACAACCACCTGCTACTGGATCTGGATATCCATCAGATTCTCTGTTTCCTTTGCTAATTTCACCAAGTCCTTCGATACTACTTGACCCCTTTCCCTATTCTGATCATAACTTATATCCTCCTTGGTGAAAACAGATGCAAAGTAATTGTTAAATTCCTCATGTCCCCATTGATAATTTCACCTTTCTCCGTTTTCAAGGGCCCAATTTTGGCCCAAACCAATTTCTTCCTTTTAACATATCTGAAGAAGCTTTTGCTATCCCATTTTATATTACTTGCCAATTTACTCTCGTACTTCGTTTTCCCCTCCTGAATGACTTTATTAGTTTCTCTCTGTTGGTTTTTAAAGGGCTCCCAATCCTCTAATCTCCCACTCTGCTTTGCCATCTTATACTTATTTCTTTTAGACCTGATACTGCACTTGATCTCCTTTGTCAGCCACGACTGCCATTTTCTAAATTGTTAAAATCATTAATATACACAACTAAACACGGACAGAAGAAATGTGGAAAATAAAACATGCAGAAAGGCGACACAGGCACACGGGGTGTGGGGGGTGGGGGGAGTGAAGAAAGTATTTGGCACACTGGCCTTCATGGTGTTGGGCGCTATCGGTAGGCCAATAATTACACAGACAGAAGACAGGAGAACTGAGGTCTTTATTGAGCAAGAGACTGCTGGCCTGGGTCTAGGCTAGGAAAATGAGCAGGAAGGAGAGGGGTCACATGGGAAGGATCAAGGGAGGAGCTAAGGTAGGGAGACCCCGGAGGGCGGGCCAGTCAGTACAAATGGTCATATCACCACATTCATCCCCCCTTTTAAAAAAAAAGAACCCACTGGTAATTACAAAACCTGGAGGAAAATACCACAGTGAAAAAACAGCAACTTTAACAATCTACAATCTGGCAGAGGAAGCGGGCTCCCTCCAGCTAGAGGTTGAGCTGCACAGGCGGCCTTCTCTGTCTGCCGGACAGCTGGAGAACCGACATTTCAGTACGGCGCTCCTCCAAAGAGAGGGCTGATGGGGGAGTGTCCGCTGCCAGAACAGTGGGGATTGGGGTGCTGGAAGTAGACTCCTGAATCACTGGGGAGTCCTCCACAGCTGTAGGAGTGGGGGGAGCCTGAATGTCCGGCTGCAGGGTTGGCAGCTTGGATTCCAGAGCTGTGCTTGGGTATGGCACCGTCGGGTCCGCAGCGAGGTCGGCAGCCGACAAGGCAGTCCTGGGGTCTCCGGCCTTTGCCGGGTCTCGTAAGGGCATCATGTCCTCGTGGCCGACCGGGTACCTCACAAATGCACACTGGGGGTTGGCATGAATGAGGTGTTCTGCTTCAACCTGTGGATCTGTCTTATGGCCCCTGACATGCTTCCGAAGGAGAACCGGCCCTGGGGATGTCAGCCAGGGAGGGATGGAAGAACCACTCGCCGATCTGGTGGTGTTAGTTGCTCTGCAGAGTAACGACTGGATAGCATGGAGGGCCTCTGGCAAAACGTCCTGCCAGTGGGACTCTGGTAAAGTTTTGGACCTGAGGGCCAGGAGCACTGCCACCTGGCCATTACCTCTGGGGTTATAGCTGGTGGTCCTGCTGGTGGCTATGCCTCTGGTCAGGAAGTACTCATGATTGAGGACCCCTGGTCACTGTGAATGTAGTCAGGGTACCTGAACAGAGTGAAGATACTCCTCAGGGCCTTTATGACCGTGGCTGACGTCATATCTGGGCAGGGAATTGCAAAGGGGAACCTGGAGAATTCGTCCACCACTGTCAGGAAGTAGGCGTTCTATTTGTGGTAGGGAGGGGGCCCTTGAAATTGACACTGTCGTTCGAAAGGTCGGGTGGCCTTGATGAGGTGTGCCTTCTTTGGCCGGTTGAACTGAGGCTAACACTCGGTGCAGATCTGGCAGCATCTGGTCGTGGACCAGACATCTTCGACAGGGTAGCGGAGGTTCCTTGACTTAATAAAGTGATAGAGCCTTGTGACTGGATTGGCACAGACTGTTGTGCAAAACCTGAAGATGGTCGAGATGTGCACTGGTGCATGTCCCTCGGGATAGGGCATCCGGGGGATCATTGAGCTTATCAGGCCAGTACAAGACGTCATAATTGTAGGTGGATAACTCAATCCTCCACCTCAGAATCTTGTCACTTTTGATTTTACCCCATTGGTTGGCACTGAACATGAAAGCAACTGCCCTCTGATCAGTCATCAGGGGTAAATCTTTTACTGGCTAGGTAGTGCGGCGAGTGGTGCACTGCCTCAATGATCACTTGCACCTCCTTCTCGAGAGAGGAGTACCGGAGTTCGGGGATGTGAAGGGTACGGGAAAAAAACTCTACTGGCCTGCCTGCCTGGTTTAATGTAGCAGCCAGAGTGACGTTGGAGGCATCGTTTTGCACCTGAAAGGGGATGGACTCATCCACGCCATGCATCATGGCCTTAGCAATGTCTCCTGCCTTCAACCTGGGCCTCCGCTGATAATGGAAAAGTGGTTGACTGAATTAGGGGATGGGCCTTATCAGCATAGTTGGGAACCCACTGCACATAATATGAGAACAGCCCTAGGCTGTTGTTCAGGGTGCTCGGGATAGGTAGTTCTAGAAGTGGTCGCATGTGGTCGGGGTCGGGAGCAATGACACCATGTGCCAAGACACATCCAAGAAGAGCCAGGCGCTCCGTGTTGAACACGCACTTGTCCTTGTTGTACGTCAAGTTAAGCAACTTGGCCGTAAGCAAGAACTTGGCGAGGTTTGCGTCATGGTCCTGCTGATCATGGCCGCAGATGGTGATATTGTTGAGGTAGGGGAACATCACCATCAGCCCGTGCTCCTCCACCCTCTGGTCCGTTACTCTTCAGTGTTAGTAACACTGAAGGGTACCTGCAGGAAGTGGAAAAGTTTCCCGTCGACTTCGAACCCGGTAAAGATTCGATCGCTCAGACAGAGGGGGAGTTGATGGTAAGCCGATTTGAGGTCAATGGTTGAAAAAAATTCTATATTTAGCAACCTTATTGACCAAGTCGGCAATGCGGGGGAGCGGGTATGCATCCAGCTGGGTGAAACGGTTGATGGTTTGACTATAGTCAATTATCATCTGGGGCTTGCCCGCCTCTCTGACCACAAGGACCTGTGCTCTCAAGGGACTGGTGCTAGGGGCTATGATTCCCTCCACCAGAAGTCACTGAACCTCAGCCCGGATGAATTCAATATCCTCCAAACTATAGCACCAACTCTTGGTGGCGCTGGTTTTGCAGTCCGGAGTGAGGTTCGCGAACAGCAATGGAGGGGGCACCCTTAAGGTGGTGAGGCCAGAGACCGAGTGCCAGGGCCACTGGATGGTGCTGTGGATTAGGTGTCAGGGCCACAGAACGGTAACGGGGGTTGGGGATGGTCACCCGAAAGCTGAGGGCTGCAAATGGTCAATGGTGGTTGGGGGCCTCTGAATGCCATCATCACGCTCCTAAACTGAATCTGAAAGTCAAGGCCTAAGAGGATCGGCGCACAGAGGCAGGGCATGACCAGTAACACAAAATTATTTCATTCCCTCCCCCACCACCGTCAGCGACACAACACAATACCCCCAGATACTTGTCTGTTGGTCCCTGGCTGCCATTGAAGTCATCCCGGTCATGGGTCAGACCGGGAGGGAGAGCCTTTGGATCACATCGGGGTGTACGAAGCTTTCCGTACTGCCGCTATCAAAAAGACAGTTATTTTTATGTCCATTCACCTCGATCTGCATCATTAAGTTCGAGATCGGATGAGGACTGGCTTGGTTTAGAGTCATGGAAGCGAGGAGAGGTGTTTCTCCATCGTCGTCATTGGTGGGGCGGCCTGCCCAAGATGGCTACCTCCATGTTAACCACGCAGCATCAGATGAAGAAGAAGCCAGAAATGGAGTCGAGGCAACCGGAAGTGACATCACTAGTGTGGTAGGCCGAGGTATCGAGGTTGGGTGCGGTGGTCAGTAAGATGACGCTCCCCTCACCATGCACGCGGTCAGCACCGGAAGTTATTCGGGGAATAACCAGGAGCACTGCTCGCCCGCTGCAATCAGGACCTGCGGACCATCTGGTAGTGGCTCCTCTTACCACAACCCGAGCACATCACTCCTTTCGCGGGGCAGAGATGCCTTGCGTGCCTGGTCTGCCTGCAAAAGTTGCACCTTGATGACGCAGTTGGTGCGATTGCAGCCATGATCGGGTCGCCGATGCCTGATGCTGAGTCCCAGGCCGATGAACCTCATGGTGGAACATACACTGTTGGTCCACTTCTACCCATGATTGATACCGCTTGGCGCTGGGCCAATTCCAGAGTTCAGACCAGTTCAATGGCCTTTTTAAGTGGGAGAGGGTCCTCCTCGAGGAGTCTCTGCCAGATGTAGTCCAACCACAACCCCGACCCACAGGCAACTCTGATCAACTCTTCCATGCACTGGTTCAACGATATCGTGTCCGGGCATGAGAGATCCCCCAAACAGTCTGTGACTATGTGTAACCAAGGATCAGATGTACTCTTCGGCAGACTCACTATGCTGTTGTTTCCGGGACGCCAGCAGGTAATGGGAGTAAACTGAGTTCACCTTGGGTTTATAGAGCACCCGTAGCTCAGCCATAGCGTTGGTGTAGATTGCACAGCCGAGGATGATCAGGTAGGCCTTCTGGCTGACTCGTGCTCGAAGGATCTTGAGTTTCTTCTCGTCGGAGTCGACCATCTCCACAGCAGCGTCGAGGTAATTATTAAAATAATTCATTGCTCGAAAAGTACCGATGCACCCGGGACTTGGGGGTCTACTTCCAGCCTTTCAGGGCACAGCAATTTCTCCATGACCAGAGAGTTCTAAAAATCTTGATCAATAAATTGTTGGGCGCTATCGGTAGCCCAATAATTACACAGACAGAAGACTGAGGGGAACGATAGGCTTTATTGAGCAAGAGACTGCTGGCCCGGGTGTAGGATAGGAAAATGAGTGGGAAGGAGAGAGGACTTGACCTTTATGGCCAGGGGTCACATGGGAAGGATCAAGGGAGGAGCTAAGGTAGAGAGACCCTGGAGAGCGGGCCAGCCAGTACAAATGGTTGTCTCACCACATTGGGTCAAGCTTGGGATGCCATGTTGCAACTGGACAAGACGTTGGTGAAACCACCCTTGGAGTATTGTGTGCAATTCTGGTTGTCCTGCTGCAGGAATGATATCAATAAGATGCAGAGGGTACAGCAAATATTCACAAGGATATTATCAGAATTGGAGGCCTTGAACTAAAAGGAGAAATTGGATAATCAGGAGTGTCGGAGACTGAATCACAGTGCAATCATTTATATAAACCACCTTAAAAAATAAATAAAAATAGTGCATGAAAAGTCAAGGTTCATAAAAGACTTTGGTTCATGGATCATTCAGGTATCTGACGGCAGAGGAGAAGAAGCTGTTGTGATACTGCGTGCTCATCTTCAGGCTTTTCCATGATGGTAGCAGAGGGAAGAGGGCAAGGCCTGGGTGGTGGGGGTCCTTGAGGATAGAGGCTGCTTTCTTGACACCGCCTCTTGTAGATGTCCTCGATGGAGTGAAGTTAACAACACTCTGGAGTTTTTTCTTCTCCTGAACTTTGGCACCTCTGTACCAGACAGTGATACAACCAGCCACAACGCTCTCCATGTTTTTAAGTCTTCAGTGATATAAGGATCTTCTCAAACATCGCACAAAGTACAGCCACTGGGGAGCCTTCTTTGTCATTGGATCAACATGGAGACTCCAGGACAGATCCTTGGAGATGCTGACCCTCAGGAATTTGACGTTCTTGACTTTCTCTACTACCGAGCCCACGATGAGGAGTGGATTGTGTTCTTCTGACTCATCTCAAAATCCACAATCATATCCTTAATTTTCCTAATGTTGAGCACATTCCTAATGTAACACCACTCAACTAGGTGACCTATCTCCCTCCCGTACGCTTCCTCATTGCTGTTTGCGATTCTGCCAACAACTGTGGTGTCAATGGCAAATTTAGATGACATTGGAATTGTGCCTGGCCATGCACTCATGAGTGTATATTAAGTAGAGGAATGAGCTAAGCACAGTTCCTTGACGTGCGCCTGTATTGATTATCAGTGAGGTGGAGACGAGATTCCCCATTCACACTTACCTTTCCTCCGATGAGGAAGTCAAGGATCCAGTTGCAGAGAGAAGTGAAGACGCCCAGGGTTTGGAGCATCTTGACTGAAGGGTGACCTTATAATTATACATAAAATCACAGGGTAATTAGTAAGTGAATGGTCATAGTCCTTTTTCAAGGGGAGGGGAATCTTAAAACTAGGGAGCAGAGATTTTACGTGGGTGGAAATAGGTATAAAAGGGATGAGAGGGTGTGGTGCGCTATCGGTCAGAAGCAAACACACAAAACCAAAGACTGTACAACAGGCTTTATTCGACGTAAACTTCCACAGAGTCAGCTGTGAGATTGTACTGCTGTAAACACTGAGAGTGACTTTGAAGGGCCAGCTCAGACTTATATCCTGGAGGGTGATTGACACCCATCCAGGTGGGGTTTGGTCCATTCAGGTCGGCTGATTGACAGCCGGCCAGGTGTTGTCTTGTTCCCATGCTCTTCTGAAGGTACAGAGGTTTCCCCCTGCAGTAGGCCAGTGGTATGCCACCACAGAGGGGCAATTCTTTTTTACACAGAGGGTGGTGGAAGTTTAAGGGGCTATCTCATTGGACTGGAGACTAGGTGGCGACCTGGTGGCGACTTGAGTCTCCGCGATATCTCCTAGGGAATAGCCGGGTCTCCGGGGAGTCACAGGAAATTCAAACATCCTCGATTTTTTTGGAAACATTTTCCAGTCTCCAGCAGGTCTCCGCGACGTCTCCATCAGTTGTGGTGATGTCGCAGAGACTAATTTTGTCCATGACGTCTCCGAGACCTGCTGGAGACCAAGGAGACTGAGGAGACCTTGTGGCAATGTCGTGGAGACTAATTTTGTCCGTGACATCTCCGAGACCTGCTGGAGACCAAGGAGACTGAGGAGACGTTGTGGTGACGTCGCGGAGACTAATTTTGTCCATGACATCTCCGAGACCTGCAGGAGACCAAGGAAACTTAGGAGATGTTGTGACGACATCGCGGAGACGTCACCGTTACTTCCTGGTGAATTTGTTATCATCTTGTCTGGAGACATTGCCCTGGGACGCCTTGGTGAGAGCACAAGCCATTTTTTGACTCCCGAATCGCTCGAGTTGCCGCATTGATCAGTCGCGGCGACTTCTCTGCCAATGAGTTGCCAGTGTTAGAATGAACTGCTAGACTAGAAGGATGAGTAGTGATGAATACAATTACAATGCTTAGAAGACGTTAAGACAGATATGTGAATAGGAAAAGTTTAGAGGAACATTGGCCAATCACAGGTAAATGGAACTAGTTCAATTAGTCAACTTTAGTGAATCACAAAAGTCTGCAAATGCTGTGGTTGAAGTAAAAGCACACAGAAATGCTGGAGGAACTCAGCCAATTTCGGAGCATCTAACGGAGGCCACACAAATGCAGGAGGAACTCAGCCGGTCGTGCAGTGCCTGTCCATAGACACTGCATGACTGGTTGAGTTTCTCCTGCATTTCTGTGTGTTTTTACAGGCAGGCAACTTAGTCAAATATGGACATTGAGGCAAAGGACTTGCTTCGGTGCTTGATAACTCTGGTCTCTTGCTACTTCACAAAAAAATGAAACACATTGACTGTCGCTGTGCAGGGAAATAGGATGGCTGTTTGTATGGAATAATGTCCCGCAAACTTCAGAGATGAACGTCTTTTACTGGAGATTTAAAACCCACTAGTCAGAGGCTGCTGCTCATTTTAAGTGATCTTCCACAGAGATTCAACAGTCCACTCCGCAACTCCTGCCAGCTTCTACAATGGAGCTAGTACACACACAGCTAATAATCCAGAGCCAACAGCACAACTGCTGAGCCAAGGTGACACGCAACCTGATGAGATGCCTTGAGGTAATCCAGCAAGTTGTAAAATATTATCTTCAAGATCGATCTGAGCCCCACACCAGGACTTGAATGCATAATCCATAATGACACCACTGAGGCAATACTACAATGTCATTCTTCAGACGTTAATTGAGAAAGAACATTGAGTTGAGAAATAGTGTATTCAGTCCTCCACTAATTCCATACAAACCTCTCCCCAACTGCCTCATTGCTCTTGTTCGACACCGTGCATTTATACAGCGGTTTTAACATTGTGAAACACCCTAGAGCATTTCATCAAACACATTCAGATGTGAACTCACATTTGGACATTTTAGAAGTGATACAGTAGAAGTCTGAAAATCCGGACTGCTCAGGGATTGGGTCCGATTTTCCAGATTCTCGGGCAGTACTTTTAAAATTCAAATTTAAGGAGGAATTAAAGAAGAAATTTTGATAGTTTATTTATTACCATGCTTCATTTATCCAAACGAGCAGCTTTAAAGAAAAATAAAGTGTTCGCTTGTTGCCGCTGTGTATCTGCAGTGGTTCAGCATGGATACAAAAGCCTGCTAAATTTATAAGGAGTTTTCAAAAAGTCCGGATTCTCGGGTGATCTGGTCCAGATTTTTGGGCTTAGACTGTAAATATGATTTAAAAAATAAGGCTCTGTAACACTTTAAACAAATAGTTCCACTCAACCCTTTATCTACGTCTAACGTAACAGCTACCATTGGCATTTTATTTATTTGTGCTGCATGTATTAAATTAATAAGCTTACAAACATTATCAGCTGTTTGTTTAAAGTGTTACAGAGATTTAAACTTCCAGAAAAATTTATTAACTACATTAGAGCATTATATAATGGAATGTTAGCAAAGGTAGTAATAAATGGATATGTATCAGATCACTTTAAATTAAGCAGGTCAACAAGACAGGGATGCCCATTATCCCCTTCACTGTTGGCGTTGGTTATTGAACCACTGGCCGAGTTGATAAGGATGGAAACTACAATAAAAGAAATAAAAATAAAAGAGAAAGAATATAAAATCAGCCTATTTGCAGATGACATCATAGTATATTTAACAGAACCAGATAAGACAATAAAAAAACTACACATGAAACTGAAAGAATATGGAGAGATATCAGGGTACAAGATTAACACCAATAAAAGTGAAGTGATTCCAATGAACAAAATTGATTATTCAGAATTTTTAAAAAATACCATTTTCAAATGGCTATCACAGGCAATATGTTACCTTGATAGCAAAATAGATAACAACCTAAAACATTTATACAATTTAAATTATGAACCATTAATTTAAAAAAATTACAGGAAGATCTAGAGAATTGGAAAGAACTAGCGTTAACTTTAATGGGAAGAGTAAACTGTATTAAGATGAATGTGTTCCCACGAGGGCAATATGTTTTCCAAAAGTTACCAATCCCCCTGACAGAGAAATTTTTTTACAAAACTGAAGAAAATAGTAAGGAAATTTTTATGGAAAGGTAAGAAATCAAGAATAACACTAGAAAAACTAACATAGAGTTACAAACAAGGAGGGTTACAGCTACCAAACTTCAAATATTACTATAGGGCAGCACAATTAAAGTACTTATCAGAGAGGAGAAAAACTGGTCTGGAATTAGACTAATTGGGAGAAAATATCCCGGAACACATACTTTATAAATGGGATGAAAAATTGGTGCAATATAACAATTCACCAGTACTACATCACATACTTCAATTATGGAAAAATATACACCTGGAAGAAAAAAAGATAAATTATCAAATTCCAAAAATGATATTAACACAAAACCCATTAATCCCCTTTACAATAGACAATTTATTTTTCAAGAAATGGGATAGAAAAGGAATCAATAAAATAGAAGATTGCTTTTTGGGAAATAATTTATTAACATTTGAGCAATTGAAAGATAAATATGGAATAACACAAAATACAATATTTACATATTGCCAATTGAAAACTTATCTAAAAGATATATTGGGAAATAGCTTGAGATTACCAGAAAGTAGCAACTATGAATATTTAATTACAGACAAAATGATAATTCAAAAAATATTATTTACAAACATGTACATCAAATTACAATATAAAGAAGAAGATGAAATAAAGTATAAACTGAAACAAAGTTGGGAAAAAGATTTAAACACACAGATAAAGAATGAAACATGGGAGTAGTTATGTAAAGGAACAATGAGGAACACGTTAAATAGTAGATTATGTATGATTCAATATAAATGGCTACACAGATTACACATTACTCCTCAGAAATTAAAAGGATGGTACCCAACAGCTTCGGAGAGATGTTTTCATTGCAAAAAAGAGATTGGAACAACATTACATGCAATTTGGACATGCTCAAAAGTAAAAACTTTCTGGGAAGATCTAAACCTAATATTAAACAAAATCACAAAAAAAACCAAAAGATCCAAAAAAATTTCTGTTAAATAATATAAAAGACAAAAAAATTAGGACTAAAATTAGACAGAGCCCTACTAAGATTTATTATGATAGCGGTAGCAGTCACCAAAAAATGATTTATGACAACCTGGAAATTGGAAACAAACCTTAAAATACAACAGTGGTACAGAAATAAACAAGTGTATTCCATTAGAAAAAATTACATACAATCTGAAAGACGAGTGTACATTATTTGAACAAATTTGGGAACCATACATAAAATACATCGTAGAATGCCGACCACAAACCTCCATCTCGTAAAACAACATAATTATGAGCACAAAAAGATTTAAATATCTGAAAGTAGACATACAATTTTTTGGGTTATTTCTTTGTTTTAAGTGGGGAAGGGGAGAGAAGAAGTGGGGGAAAAGAAAAGATGATCATTTGTGGATGTTGTTATTGATATGACTCATAGTGTAAAATAAATAAAAAAAAAGGCTCTGTAGCGAAGATGATACAAGAGGCAGACAGGTTTAGAGAGAATATTCCAGAATTTCGGGCCCAGAAACAGACATGCATTATGATTAAGATCAGAAACTGCAAGGATCAAAGTACGGATGATGAGTGGGCCTCATTTTTTTTTTGTTTTTGTCAAGGATGGTTCCAGAATAAATGTTGAGAAGATTGGGATTAAGTAGGTTTAACATACTTTTTAATTTGAATTTATCAAATTTTGATTTGAATTACCCATCAATTGCAGAGTGGTTCCAAATTTGCATTTCATTTTTTTTTAGCATCTGTATTACAATTATGTACCAAATGAAGAGAGAAGGTGGTTAGCCCAGAAGGTGACTGAAGATGAATATGGTGGGAACCAGCAGAGTACAGCAGGCATTCATAGATATCACTGTAGGCACCATTCACTTCATGTGTATAATAGACCCTACAAGGAATTGAATGAATTTAAAAAAATATTTTATCATGCACATGTAAGACTAATTCAACCAATTATTGGCAATGGCAGTTCTCTACAACAAAACAAGTTTATTTTGGTCCTAATACAGGTAAGGACATGGATTAAGGGTGAAATGGGAAAAGTTTAAAAGGAACATTAGGGGAACTTCTTCATGCAGAGTGTGGTGGGAGTGTGGAACGAGCTGCCAGCTGAATTGGTAAATGCGGGCTCAGTTTTTTGTCATTTAAGAAAAAAATTAGACAGAAGGGGAAATGGGAGGATACGGTCCAGGTGCCAGTCCGGGGGGATGAGGCAGAAAGATAGTTCAGCACAGATTAGAAGGACCAAAGGGCCTGTTTCTGTGCTGAGGTGTTCTTTGGTGCAAAGTTGTTATGCAGAAGAATCATTAAAAATCTTACCAACTTCCATCAGGGAATAAGACAAATGACCAAAAGGGGAGGTTTGGTGGAATTCTTTGAAGTCTAAAAAGTGAGAAACGATTAGGCAAAGGGATTTAATAAAGTAATGGCAAAGAAATTGAGAAGCAAAAGCAAATTGAAAAAAAAACGCAGAAATCATAATTTGTACTTCATGAGATTGCAGAGATGAAGAAGGAGAAGGCCAGGGATGAGACGAGAATTTTAAAATGGAGTAATTGCCAGACCAGTTTCAGAGGGATTGATGAGTGCGTTGGACAGAGTGTGAGTGGGCCTTGAGGCAACAGCCACTCATGTGGCGGCATGTGAGAGTGGGCAAGGGAAAATTGGCCAACCGCTGTCTCCTGGCACCTGTTATTCATCCAGTCTTTAGCTGATAACTGAATTATATTAAAGTCAGGATAGATATTTTGCAGATAATGATCTCTCCAGTTTCTTCCACAGAGATTAGAATTTTATTGTTCGGGGAAAGGTATTTTCTTTGTGAAACTGATCATGCTTTAAATCAGAGCAGATTATCTGTTGTTTATTAGTAGGATGGTTGAAATTACTTTTGGTGCTCCTACCTTGTGACTGACGTCCCTGGGTCATCTGTGGACTCTGGGATGCTGAAGCTGCAGAGAAATCATAATACAGAAGGTAGCTGTTCAGCCCATCGTATTAGTTTAGTTGCAAAAGAGCGACCTCGCCCAATCCCAAGATCCCTTACTTTGCCGTCCATGACTTCTGTAAGATGCATTTAGCTAGCTCCTGTCCATTTGCAGTATGCGCAGATTGCAAGTATCAATTGTGCATACAGGATCAAGTCATGAAATTCGGTGTTTTGTGGCAGCTTCACAGTGCAAACATCCATATTATAACCATCTTACAACATTACTATAAAAATAAAAATAACAGTGCACAAAAAGTGAGGCAGTGTCTTTGGTTCATTGATTATACAGGAATCTGATGGCGGTGGGGAAGAAGTTGCTCTTGTGCCCGCTGAGTGCTTGTCTTCAGGCTCCTGTACCCTTTCCCCTGATGGTAGCAGAGTGAAGAGGCTGTGGCCTGGGTGGCGGGGGCTCCTTGAGGATAGAGGCCACTTTTTTTAAGACACCGCCTCTGATGGTAGCAGAGTGAAGAGGCTGTGGCCAGGGTGGCGGGGGGTCCTTGAGGATAGAGGCCACTTTTTTTAAGACACCGCCTCATGTAGATGTCCCCGATGGAGTGAAATTGGTGCCTGGGATGTCGCAGGCAAAGTTAACCACCCTCTGAAATTTATTCTTGCCATGAGAGTTGGTGCCTCTATACCAGGCAGCGTGAGTGTGATGCCTATGATAGGAATATTTTAAGGTGATTTTCAAAATCTATAAAATACAGGTGTTCAGGAAGCAAAATCTTCAATGTCCAGTGTAATTTTATATTATAATTTTTTAATATATAATTATAAAACTCCCACTTGTTGACTACATGGTTGAAACGAATATCCAAAAAACTTCATAGTAATTTGTGCTGTTCTGTTTCCTGCTGCCTGCTCCTTGCATATCTGGAAGCACCAACAGAGAGATGAGACTGATGTTCCTCTGGCTTCTCCATTGTCTAACTCTACAGGCTTGTGAAGAGTTTCTGGCAATTTTGCTTCACTCTTTTTGGGGCCACATTGTAAATCACTACAGCATTTCACTGTATCTCAGTATACATGGCAATAAAGAATTCAATTCAAAAGTAATTTTTCCAAGATGTAAAATGAAGTAGAGAAAGTTGAAAACCTGTTTCATCTCTCTTCCACATTTTATTTTAAAAAATGGAATTATCATCTGCTTGATCATAGAATTGTTCCCTTTGTCTTTCCAGCTCAAAAACACAAAAGGAAAAAAAACCTCTCAGTATTGTAAATGAAAAAAAAACAGTTGATTATTTTTAAAGATAGATGATAGCAGGTTTAAAAGAAGTTGTCAAATGCCTGTCAGCTGCTCTTAACAAAATAATTGTGCGGGGAGTGTGAGTGTGAGTGAGCTGAGGAGGAAAATCATTAATCATGATTAAATCCTTTGAATTTAACACAAAGATGCAAATGTGAGAACCTGATTAATGTTGTCAGTTGTTTGTCTTCTTTCCAGGCTTGGCTGATGATTACAAAGCTTCCTGGAACATCGAACATAGAACATTTCAGCATAGTTTAGGCCCTTCGGCCCACAATGTTGTACTAATCTCCATAAACCTACAGGTTCTAAACCAGTGGTTCTCAACCCTTTTTCTTTCCCATCACATACCACTTTAAGTATTCCCAATGCTATAGGTGCTCTGGGATCGTGGGTGGAAAGAAAAAGTTTGAAAACCACTGTTTTAATCGTCCCTAATTGACTCGTTATGTGCAGTATCATATCTCTAAAGGAAATGGGCCAATAACAATTTTTCTCATGCAAAATATTTCAGTAATAATTGGGTCTAGGGCACTGGTTTTCAACCTTCCCTTCCCACTCATATCCCACCTTAAGCAATCCCTTACTGTTGTGAGTGAGGAAACAGGTTTGGTAGGTCTGAAAGGCAAGGATCTGGACAGGCTTTGGTAGCAAAAAGCTTTATTTGCTCGTGGAAAAGCCATGGGAAAATGAAGTTATACACAGCATACGCACACACTCACACGAGGTATATACAACAACCGTGGGAAGGATGGAATAATGATGAAGAAATGCACACATTTATTACTTAGCATGGGAACTGCACTTGGTTGGCATTAAGAATTTGATAGCATGGGAAAAATAATAACGGCAATGAAACACACACACACACACACACACGCGCAGCTAATAAACGGGCATGGGAAAAAAGATACACAAATGCATACAATCAAGGGAAAAGTAAATTTGTGTCCCGCCACCCCTTGGCTCTGGGTGAACATGGGTTTGTGCTAATCTAGGGACACTGATCAGCACTCCCAAGCCCTATTAAATGGTACCCTTAACTCACCAGCAGCTTCACCAGCGCAGGTCCATGTTTCTCAGCCCAAAGTGGAGCGGGGGTCCCTCGAAGATGGCATGAAAGCAAACAAAGGTCACATGGCACCATTATAGTGCTGGAGAGCTGGGGAGTCCAACCCAGGTGATTGACTGAGGGGGGGGGGGGGGTGGTAATAACTTGGTGCCAGGCAGGCTAATCTTATTATGGTATCCAATGACCTGAGATCAAGTTTAGGCAGGCTGGAGGGTGTTGGGCAGGTTATTAACATGGGCCAACAGCAAGATGTGTGCTGATAGGTGGGGTGGAACAGGAGCTTGATTGGCAGCTGGTGTGTTCTCCGACTAGGTCATGTGACAGCCACAACCTCTTGCAATACACCTTACTAATCACAGAACACCAATGGCATAAGGAATACTTAAAATGGTATGTGAATGGAAAGAAAATGGTTGAGAACCACTGCCCTAAACCTTCCCTACCTCACATTCATAATCCTCTATTTTTCTTGCATCCATGTGCCTATCTAAAAGCCTTGTAAATGTACCTATTGTACCAGCCTCCACCATCAGCCCTGAAAATCCATTCCAGGCACCCATTACTCCCTATGTAAAAAACTTAAACGTGACATCTCCCCTAAACTTTCCTCCTATCCTTTTGGTGTTTGCTCGTCTCGCCCCAGGAAAAAGGCACTGGCTGTCCAGCCTATCCCTGCCTCTCATAATTTTGTCCACCTCTCATCCATCTTCACTTCAAAGAGAAATCCTTATAAGGCAAGGTTAATCCTCCAATCCAGACAATATCTGGCCAGCACGATTAGGGTATTGGTCAGCACAACACTATTACACCTTCAGTGGCCTGGATTCAAATCCAGCACTGACTGTAAGCAGTTTGCAAGTTCTCCCCATGTCTTCATTGGTTTCTTCCGGATGCTCGGATTTCCTCCCGCCCTTCAAAAAAGATAAGGGGCTTGTAGGTTCTTTGGTGTATTTGGGGCGGGGGCACAATCTCATGGGTTGAAACAACAACCTGTTACTGTGTTGTAAGTCTCAATTAAAAATCTGGGTAAATCTCCTCTGCACCCTCTCTAAAGCTTCCACATCTTTCCTGTAATGAGAACGTCCAGAATTAAACACAATTTCAGTGTGGTCTTACCAGAGTTTTAAAGGAATGCATCATGACCTCACAACTCTTGAAATTAATCCTCTGACTAATGGAGCCCAGCAAAACACAAGTCTTATTAACTACCCTATCCACCTGTGTTGGAACCTTGAACGATCTACAGATTTTGACCCCAAGATCCCTCTGTTCTTTCACACTATTAAGACTATTAAGAATCCTTCCTGTGGTAATGTCTACTTTGAGAAAGAACTACTCGACAACTTCAAGCTCAAAAGAAAAAAAATTATCTGAAAAATTATATACACACAGAGACTTTTCTTCTTCCTCTGTTGTTTCTCCGCTGCACACAGCATAGCCTTCCAGCTGTACACAAGGCACATAAGAAGTAAAGAAAACAGGCAGGAAGTAAACCCCTCCCAGCCTCATCTTAAAAACATCTCAGCTCAGTTGTATTAATCTTTAGTTGAGGATTGAAGTCCTTTTGGAACAAATTTGTAGCCCAGGTTGAAAAAAAGAAAAGTGAGATAGGAGTAAGCAAGGACTCCACAGATGCTGGAAGACACAGAAACACTGGAGGAACTCAGCAATTTGATTGGGGGGGTTCAGGCCGTCACTATTGCAAGGCCTTTCACATCCTCAGAATGTCCCTTTACACCAGTGGTTTCCAAACTTTTTCTTTCCACCCACATCCCACCTTAAGCAATCCCTTGCTAATCACCTCAGGGAATACTTAAAATAGTATGTGCATGGAAAGAAAAAGTTTGAAGATCACTGATTTAC
Source organism: Narcine bancroftii (assembly GCF_036971445.1). Classification (NCBI taxonomy): domain Eukaryota; kingdom Metazoa; phylum Chordata; class Chondrichthyes; order Torpediniformes; family Narcinidae; genus Narcine; species Narcine bancroftii. The sequence goes on along the minus strand of NC_091470.1, from coordinate 110,702,262 downwards.
ACCAAGGATCACCACCATGATGTGAGAACCATGATTTACAATAGCACACAGCAAGCTTTCACTCCAAGTGGTGACAATCAGACAATCTCATGGCTCTTTTGATGCTTTTGAATTGAGTTGTATGTCCTGGGCCAAACTCTGAGAATATTACATATAATGTTGTGCCTATTTATATATATCTATCTACCCCCCCCCACAACACAAAAAAAATTAAACCTCCTCAGTCATGCTCAAAAGAGTCAGCCTTGATTGTTTGATTTATTGTTGGGAGTACATACATAACATCAAATACAACCCTGAGATTCTTTTCCTGTGGGCCAGGCAGAATTTATAATTATGTATGTCTAAACCAGCCCATCACTCGCTCTGAGAGTAGGATAACATGGATGAGATACAGAAGAAACCACCCACTGTTCTGTCCCATCGTATACTCCTAAAAAAGACACTGGGTTAAATAGAGAGTAAGCTCCCTCTTCAGTGTCTCATCACACACTCCCAGGGCAGGGACACTACGTGCTGGACACAGAGTGAAGCTCCTCTCTACTGCTCCATCAAACATTTCCAGGGCACAGACAACAGTGGGTGGCATGATTAGTGTAGCAGTTAGGGTTTGAATCTGGCGCTGTCTGTAAGGAGTTTGTACGTTTTCCCTGTGTCTGTGTGGGTTTCCTCCTACCATTCAAAATATACGGGGTTGTCGGTTAATTGGGTGTAATTGGGCAACAAAGGCCCGTAGGCCAAAAAGGCCTGTCACAGTGCTGTAAGTCTGAATTTAAAAATTAACATTTAAATTTAAAACATGGAGGAAAGCTCCCACTACACTGTCAGTAGAAACAGTTCCCGCGTTTCCCTTTTTCTTCCACCTGATTTGATGTCTGTGACAGGAAGGAAAATGAAACAGAACATTGGATCTTCCCATCACTGTCTAGCTCCGTGTTTCTTGCAAAAATAGACTCACGGACTCTGACGGAGTAGATTGGACGTCAGTGCATCATTTAATTTAAAGGTCATTGCAAGATTTCCTCAACACTGAAGTGAAAGTTCATCTGCTTGCCTACAAATTACAGGAGGGGGTGCATTTGACTCAAAGACAAGAAGACTATAAACCATCTTCCCCAAATACATCTCCCATTATTGGCCAAAGTCTGGTTTTGCTTTAGTGAAACACTTACCATTTCTATGTTACTCAAATGTTCCATGCATGTAGTTTAAAGGAAGAAATCAATTCTGCCTCACAAATTAAATTTTCTCTGAACATGGAAGGAGACTTTTGTCTGAAAAATGGGAAATCTGACATGTTTTAATTATAGAAAGCAGTAAAATTGAATTGGTGAGTCATGGAACAAAGCTTGTGTTTTAAACTTCAGATTTTACAGATGAAGAGTACACAATGCAGATTGCAGAGAGAAAGAGCATCTCTGCACCCAGACCTCTTCCACACTTTACAAATATGAGGTAGATGCCAGTCAAATATTCACGATGCAACAATTAAGTCAAAGATAGTTGTAATGTAGATGGAACAGTTCTTGTCTCCTGTTATATTAATTTTACATATCATCTGGGTACATTTTATTCATTATTTTCTGCAGATTCATTGCATAAAATATCATAAATGCGGACAAAGAGATTAGTGTTCATTACTCAAAACCGAATTATATGCGTAAATGTACTGCCTCAGGCAAGTGCGAGTCCTGTCAAGATGAGCCTTCCTTTGGCAAAAAGAATGAGTTGACAGTTATCATGGGAATGGAGCACACTGATTGATTGTGTGTGTAATGTTTGGGGAGTTGGCTGTGGCTTGTTGGAAGGTAAAATCCTTCAAAGGGAGACAAAGTCATAAAGCATCGAATGGGTCCTTCCACCTCTCCTGTCTATGCTGACCAAATTGGCATTCTGGACTCATCTCAGTTGCTTGCATTTTGTCCATGTCCTAAACCTTTCCTGATCCACGTGTATATCCTAATGTCTTTAGAAAATTATAATTGTACCTCCCTCTGCCAGATGAAGACTACCCTATGAAAGAAAAGTTGACCCCGCACTCCCTCTTAAATCTCTCCTCTCTCACCTTAAATCTACGCCTGTAGTTCCAGAATCATCCAAACCGACAAAAAGACTTCTTCATGATTTTTGTAAACCTATTACGGCTGCACACTTACACGGGCCTTGTGTAGGGCTGGTGGCCATTGGTGAAACTCGGTAAATGTAATGTGCGTGTGCGGGCCAGAGCAGTGAGCCGCAAGAGCGTAGCAGTTAACGTGTATGCACGGGGTAGGAAGGAGGCAAGAAAGGAATGTTGTGGTCACCTGCGGGGCAGGCAGGAGCGAATTGGGCGTGCCAACAAAAGGCTGCTGGGAGGAAGAAGCAGTTGGTTGAAAGAAATAAAATGTCAACATAGATTTTTTGCAAAACACTAGTGCACGTGTCTTCTTTATTGTTCGGGCAATGTGTTTTGAGGAGTCATCACAAACTTCTATAAGGTCACCACTCAGCCTTCCACTCTCTGAGGAATAAAGACCCAGCCTGTTCCCGCTCTCCTGAAACCTCAAGCCATGCATCCCCTCAATACTTGACTGCTCACTTGATTTTTATTCAGGAAGCAAACCTTTTGAAAAAATTAGTTGTCTAATGTAATGGTAAAGCAACTTGTTAATTATGGGATAAATCTGATCTGCTGGTTTCCCCAATGTAACAAATGATTCGACTTCTCAAATCCTCCACTGTGCCTCAAGTGCTTTCACACCTCCCGAGAATTCTGATCAACCAACGATGTTCTTGCTTTTATTCACTGACATTCCAGTCAGAGCCAACAACAATCAGGAAGAAGAACCTCATGGTTCTTTCCACACTCTGGCTCAGGCAGGGTCTGAATATCCCTGCACCCTCGCAAACAGGAAATCTGATGACCTTGCACATCCTTGCCACAGCAATCCTCTCATTGCTTTTGGTGAAGGATAGCGCCAAAATCTTTCCACGTCAGCCAGAGGAAGCTGGGCGAGTTGGCAAGTAACCACGTTGACTTGAATTCGTGGTAATAACACAGAAGCCACAGACATTTTAGAATGACTTCGCCCTGAATGTTCCTCTGAGGAAACCAGTGAAAAGGAGTGATAGGCGGCCATGGTCATTTCACATTTCAGTACAGGCATTGTTTTTTGGAAGGCATGCAAGAAAGCAATAGTAAAAAGAATCTGATGTGCTCGGGAGCAAGGCCAGGAGTCGTTGAATGACAAACTAAAAACAAAAAAAAAATCAATTGTGTTCACAACAAAGAATTCTTCATCCACCATCACTATGTCAGCAGACTCTAATATATTCATCCATTAGAGGTGGGTGTTGCTGGCAACCCAAGCATTTATGCTTTATTGATGGTGGCTTTTGGGAAGATAGGGGTGAGCTTTCTTTTGGTGAAGCCTGTGTAGTGAAGATACTCACACAGTAATAGATAAAACGTCAAGGCCCGGTGGCTCAGTCAGAATGACATGATGCTCAGTTTTTTTTTGTGATTTGCTGTGCTCTGAGGTCGTTTGCTAAGAATCTGTTCCATTTCAGGATCAGAATTTATTGCCGTAAACATCTCACAAAATTCATTGTTTTGCAGCAGCATCTCTGTGCAAACATTTATATAAACCACCTTACAAAAATAAATAAAAATAGCGCAAAAGTCAAAGTAAGGCCGCGTCTGTGATTCATTGTCCATCCAAGAATCTGATGGCAGCGGAGGGAAGGAGCTGTCCTTGTGCTGCTAAGTGCTCATCTTCAGGCTCCTGTACCTTTTTCTCGATGGTAACGGAGGGAGGATGGCATGGCCTGGTTGGTGGATAGAGGCTGCTTTATTAAGACACCGTCTCATGTAGATGTCCTCGATGAAGTGAAGACTCGTGCTTATGATGTCGTAGGCTGAGTTCACAACCCTTGCCCATATCCCATGACCACAGGTAATATTTGAAATGCTAAGAGCTTTAAAATATCCAAAGCCTGATGATGTCTGTGAAAGGGTAAGTAGTACATGAACTAGAAGAATGTTCGAACTGAAGTTTGAGTCATGGCTAGGTGTTTCACAAAAATTTGTGTGGCCTGTCCAGTTTACACTAATCTAAAAGTCTCTTGAATTTCTCAGTTGCTTACGTTAAAAAAAATCTATCAGTATTTCTGTAAAGAAAAAGATGAGGGAAATATTTTGAGCAGCGATTGTGAATATATATGGGATTATTAGTAGGGCACCATACCCATCTGTTTCAAATAGGTGTCAATCATACTGGTGCCCAGAAGAGTGTAGTAACCTGCCTAAATGACTATCAACCAGAGCGATGAAGTGTTTTCAAAGGCTGGTGTTGAAGCATATCAGCTCCTGTTTGAGCAGTGACATGGATCCATTCCACTTCGCTTATCGCCACAACAGGTCTACGGCCGATGCCATCTCACTGATTCTACTCTAAGCCCTGGAACACCTGGACAGCAAAGGTGCATACATCAGGATGCTTCTTGTTGACTAAAGTTCAGCATTTAACACCATCATCCCCTCAAAACTGATCAGCAAATTCCAAGACCTGGGAGTTAACACCCCACTGTGTAATTAGATAATGGATTTCCTCACCTCCAGACCACAATCAGTGAAAATTGGTAAGAACATCTCCTCCACATTTTCAATAGTACCAGATCACAGGGCTGTATTCTTAGCCCCTTGCTCTACACCGATGTAGCTCGATATGACAATATCGCAATCTACAGATTTGCCAATGGCACCAAGGTAGTGGATTGTATAAAGGATCCATATAGGATGGAGATTGAAAACTTGGCTGCACGGCGCACCAAAAACAAACTTGCACTCAATGTCACCAAAACAAAGGAGCTGATTCTTGACTTCAGGAAAGGAAAGCGAGAGGTGTACAATCCAGTGATCATTTGGGGAACAGAGGTGGAGAGGGTGAGCAATTTTAAGTTCTTGGGAGTCACTTTCTCAGAGGATCTCAGGGTTGTATGTGATGTCATGTATGTACAGTGAAACCCCATTATAAAGTGATCACTGGGGTCCATAAAATTTCATCACCAAAAAAGGGGGAGGGGGCATGCTAAATTGGAATGTCACTGTATTTCCATGTTTAGTTTGCATACCTACATCATTTCCATTTGGAACAGCCCAGTTATTCTCTATGCATTTTAAGTAGAGAATATTTTCTCTATTTAAAATATTAGATATTTGATAGCTCTTGGCCTGTAGTCATTGAAATTTAGGAAACTGAGGAGAGATCACTGAAGCATTTCTGATATTGAGAGGCGTAGACAGAGTAAATTCTTCGGGTCCAGTGATCATAATACCATCAGCTTCAATGTCATTATAGAAAGAGAGAAGTCAGGGCCAAGGATTGAGGTTTTTGATTGGGGAAAAGCTAGATTTGAGGAGATGCGAAAGGACTTGCAGGGTGTGCATTGGGAAAATTTGTCTTATGGGCAGGATGTAGTAGAGAGATGGAAGTCTTTTAAAGATCAGATTTTGAGAGTGCAAAAGCTTTATGTTCCTGTTAGGTTAAAAGGAGGGGCAAAAGGTTTGAGATAGCCGTGGTTTTCAAGGAATATTGGAAACTTGGTTCGAAGAAAAAGGGAGGCGTACATTAGATATAAGAAGCATGGAGATAAGGAGATGTTTGAAAGATACATTGAATGTAAGAGGAATCTGAAGAGAGGAATTAGGAAAGCTAAAAGAAGGTACGAGAAAACTATGGCAAGCAGGGTGAAAAATAATCCAAAAGAGTTCTACAAATATGTTAATGGTAAGAGGAAAGCTAGAGACAAAATTGGTCCCTTAGAAAATCAGAGCGGAAAACTGTGTGTGGAGCCTAGAGAAATGGGGGAGATATTGAACAGTTTCTTTTCTTCGGTATTCACTAAGGAGAAGGATATTGGGAGATGTGAGATAAAAAAAGCAAATTGGGTAAATATGGGGAATATAGAGATTACAAAAGGTGTAGTTTTAAGGCTTTTGAAGAATATAAAGGTGGATAAGTCTCCGGGACCAGACGGGATCTTCCCCAGGACATTGAGAGAAGTGAAGGAGGAAATAGCAGAGGCTCTGGCGGTAATTTTCCAAATGTCATTAGATATGGGGATAGTGCCGGAGGATTGGCGCATTGCGCATGTGGTTCCGTTATTTAAAAAGGGTTCAAGGAGGAAGCCTGGCAACTATCGGCCTGTAAGTTTGACGTCTGTGGTAGGTAAATTAATGGAGAAAATTCTTAGAGATAGTACTTATAAACATCTGGATAGATAGGGTCTGATCAGGAGCACTCAACATGGATTTGTGGGAGGAAGGTCATGTTTGACCAATCTGATTGAATTTTTTGAAGAGGTGACTAGGATTGTGGATGAGGGTAGCGCAGTGGATGTTGTCTATATGGACTTCAGTAAGGCCTTCGATAAGGTACCACATGGAAGGTTAGTTAGGAAGGTGCAGTCTTTAGGTATAAATTTTAAGAAAGTCAAATGGATTGAACATTGGCTGAAAGGAAGAGGCCAGAGAGTGGTAGTGGATAATTGTCTGTCAGGTTGGAGGCCGGTGACCAGTGGTGTGCCTCAAGGATCTGTATTGGGCCCATTGTTGTTCGTTATATACATTAATGATCTAGATGATGGGGTGGTGAATTGGATTAGTAAATATGCAGACGATCCTAAGATAGGTGGAATAGTGGATAATGAAGAAGGTTTTCAAGGATTGCAGAGGGATTTGGGCTGCTTAGAAAAGTGGGCTGAAAAATGGCAGATGGAATTTAATGCTGATAAGTGTGAGGTGCTTCATTTTGGTAAGAAGAATCAGAATAGGACATACGTGGTAAATGGGAGAGCATTGAGGAATACAGAAGAGCAGAAAGATTTAGGAGTAACGGTACATCGTTCCCTGAAGGTAGAAACTCACGTGAATAGGGTGGTGAAGAAGGCTTTTAGTATGCTGGCCTTTATCAATCATTGCATGGAATATAGGAGTTGGGAGGTGAAGTTGAGATTGTATAAGACGTTGGTGCGGCCTAATTTGGAGTTCTGTGTGCAGTTCTGGTCGCCTAATTACAGGAAGGATATAAACAGAGTGGAGAGAGTGCAGTGAAGGTTTACCAGAATGTTACCTGGGTTTAAGCATCTAGAGTATAGGGAGAGATTGGACAGATTAGGTCTTTATTCTTTGGAGCGTAGAAGGTTGAGAGGGGATTTGATAGAAGTATTTAAGATTATGAAAGGGATAGACAGAGTGGATGTGGATAGACTATTTCCGTTAAGAGGAGGAAAGATTAAAACAAGAGGACATGAGTTAAGAATTAAGGGGCAGAGGTTTAGAGGTAACATGAGGGGGAACTTCTTTACTCAGAGAGTGGTAGCCGTGTGGAATGATCTTCTGGGAGAAATAGTGGCGGCGGAGTCAATTGTATTATTTAAGAAAAGGTTGGACAGGTATATGGATGAGAAGAAGATGGAGGGTTATGGGCATTGTGCAGGGAGGTGGGACTAGAAAGGGGTGTTTGGTTCGGTGCGGAGTAGAAGGGCCTAATGGCCTGTTTCCGTCCTGTAATTGTTATGTTATGTTATGTTAAATGTAGAGCTGGGAGCCTGACATGCAAGTCCAATGAATCATCATATTATATCTGAATTTGCGTTGAATCGGGAAGTGTAAAATTGGTGTTTCACTGTACTCTGATAATAAATCTGAAATGCATAGTTTTGAATTTCCTGCCTATTCCATTCCATCACACCAACAATTAGGCCATTAAACTTTTACCTTCAATCTTTCCAAGACTTCAACAAGTATTCTATTGGTTCTGTACGAACCATCAGAACACGAGCATCCAGTTTCCTTTTTCTCATGTGTTAGTTTGAGGATCGGACTGAAATCATTTGATTTTTGTTCCACAAATTTTCAGTTTAAATCCGAAGCATTATTACTCAAACACTCCCATATAACAGTTCAATATTCTACTTATCACCCTCTTGATCTCACTATGCACAGAGACCCTTCACGTTAAAAGCCAATCATTTGTGTCCTTTGTTACTTCAGACAAATGATGATCATCTATTATCAATCCCTGCTCCAAATTTATACCATTTCCCTCCACAAGTACCTCTTGTAATCTGTCTGTTTTCTTTTGTAATCAAGCATGATTTCATTGATTGAATTTGTCTATCAGTTTTCCATTGATCTCTTACCTTATGCATCATCCAAAGCTGACTAACAATTAAATCCAAAAATACATAAGACATAGGAGCAGATATAGGCCATTCATCCCATTGAGTCTGGCCCACCATTTAATCATGATTTGATCAATTTCCCCAATCAGAACCACTGCCCGGCCTTCTCCCCACAACTTTTGATGCCCTGGCTAATCAAGAACATATCAATCTTTGCCTGAAATGCAACCCATGTCCTGGCCTCCACAACCATATGTAGCAACATAATCCACCCTCTGTCTGAAAAATTCCTCCACATCTCTGTTCTAAGCAGATGCCCTTCAATCCTGAAGTTGTCCCCTCTTGTCCTAGACTCTCCCACCTTGGGAAACAACATTCTTTACATCTATTCTGTCCACACCTCTCAATAATCAAAATGCTTCAGAGATCCATCCTCAGTCTCCAAAATTCCAACGAATACAATTCAAGAGCTGTCAAATGCTCCTCATATAATAATCCCTTAATTCCAGGAATCATCCTTGTGAACCTACTCTGAACCCTCTCCAATGTCAGTGCATCCTTTCTTAAATGAGGAGCCCAAAACTGCTCGCGATATTCCGTGAAGTCTCACCAGTTCTTTATGAAGCTTCAACATTACATCCTTGTTCTTATATATTATTCCTCATGAAATGAATGACAACATTGCATTGGCCTTCTTCACCACTGACACAACATGTAAAGTTACCTTCAGGCTATCCTGCTCGAAGATTCCCAGGTCCCTTTGCATCTGGATGTTTTCAATATTTTCCCCATTTAAAAAATAGTCTGACCATTTTTTTCTACCGCAGTGTACTTTCTGACATTGTATTTCGTTTGCTATTTCTCTGCCCATTCTTCAACCTGTCTAAGTCCTTCTCCAGCCTTGCTGTTTCCTCAACACTACCTGCTTCTCTATCTACCTTCATATCATCCATAAACTTGGCCACAAAGCCATTCATTCCATAACCCAAATTATTAATAGAGGACATAAGAAGAAGTGGCCACAACACTGACTCCTGTGGAACACCATTAGCAACTGGCAGCCAACCAGAATATGATCCTTGTGTTTCGACTCTCTGCTTCCTGCCAATCAGCCAATGTTCTATCCACACTTCCTGTAATACCACGGGCTCTTATCTTGTTAAGTAGCTTCTTGTGCGGCTCCTTGGCAAAGGCCTTCTGAAAATCCAAATACACAACATCTACTGCATATCCTTTATCTAGTCTGCTTCCGTTTCTTCAAAGAATTCCAATAGGTTTGTCAAGCAACATTTTCCTTAAAAAAAAATACCATGCTGGCTTTGGCCTATCTTGTTACGTGCCTCCAAGTACTTCATAACCTCATCCTTGACAATTGACTCTAACATGTTCCTAACCACTGATGTCAGGCTACAATTTCCATTCTGCTACCTCCCTCCCTTCTTGAATAGTGGGTTGACATTCGTGATTTTCCAGTCCTCTGTTACCATACCAGAATTTATTGATTCCTGAAAGATCATGACCACAACTTCTTTGAGAATGCAAGGGTGCAATCCATCTGGTCCTGGAGACTTATCCACCTATAGATCATTCATCTTTCTGAGCAGCTTCTCCCTTGAATTGATGAGAATGTGGGGAGAACAGGTTGTTCGAAAAATGTGTGGGAGGACAGCATTGGTTTGTGGTGGTTAAATTTGGGGAGGTTGATGTGAATGTGTGGAGGATGGGATTTATTTAAATGGGTGTTGATGGACTCCATTGGCTAGCGGGTGGCATGGTTGGCATAGCAGTTAGCACAACACCTTTACAGTGCCAACAATCATGACCAGGTATTAAATTCCGCACTGTCTGTAAGGAGTTTCTATGTTCTCCCGGTGACTGCATGGGTTTTCCCTGAGGGCTCTAGTTTCCTCCCATCATTTGAAACGTACCAGGGGTTGTAGGTCAATTGGGTGTTACAGACTCATGGGCTGAAATGGCCTGTTTCAGTGCTGTGTGTCTAAATTTTAAAAAATATATATTTTCATTTAAATGAAAATTTAAGTGAGCTGCTTCTGTTCTGTATCACCATTAGGTTAGTTATAATAGAAGTGCTTGTTGTGGGAGCTCGCCATGCTGAAACAGGTTGTTATGTTTACTATATTACAGCAATGACTAGGGTTGAAAATTATTCCACAGTACTGGACAAAATAACACAGAAATACGCAGGGAACTTTCAATGGATAGAGAGTACCTGGGTCACAAATCCCAAGAGTTTGGGACAGCAATCTTCAATCTCTTCTGTAATTATGAGTGAGCCATGGAGCTGGAAAGCTGGAATTTAAATGAGAATCCATGTGGAATAAGGATGCATTGTTTAAGTAAAATTAGAAATTGAGAGAAGGGCGGCATGGTTAGCATGCCTCTTAGCCCATCGGTATTACGATGCTAGCAACTCAGGTTCGAATCCCGCACTGTCTGTAAGGGGCTTGTACATTCTTCCCATGTCTGCGTGGGTTTCCTCCAGTTGCTCCGGTTTCCTCTCACCCTTCAAAAATGTACCAGGGATGGTAGGTTAATTGGGGTATTTGGGCGGCACAGTTACTGCACTGTATGTCTAAATTTAAGCACGAGAAAACTTGCAAATAATAAAAAATTTGATAGTAAAACTTTCCATGGAAAAGGAAAATATTTTCTGGAAGGCAATTGGCCGTCAACGTTTCGAGCATCAGACCTTTATCGGGAAGAGCCAATGTTCCAAACATAGATGGCCTATTGCCTTCCATGGATGCTGCATGGTCTGCTGAGTTCCTCCAGCACCTTCTGTACTCTTTCCCCAGCATCTCCAGACTCCTCGTTTGCATCCAAAAGATTTACCAGACTGGGTATTACTCCCATAAAGGAGGAAACTGGAAAAGTAAAAATGGCAAAGAATTAAATTAATTATTTTGGACCAGCCTTCATGGTAGCTTCACTAATTCTACTAGATGCTTGAACCTTCCTGATCCATTCTTAAATTTGAATCTTTTCTCAACTAGGAGCTAATATAGATTGATAACATGGCAAGAGCTTTAATCATAAAAATGGGAGGCATTTAGAGAGTGATAAACAGGATGGAAATTGAGAAAATGGTTCTCTGAATGGGGAATGTGGAAACTGGGGTCACAGTTTCAAAATAAAGGGGGACCAGGTTCAGATGGAGGTGAGAAATATTTTTTTCTCTCAAAAATGTTTGAAATTCTCCACCTGAGAGATCTGGGAAGGTAAAGTCATTAAATATATTCAAGTTGTAGATTTGACAAGGGGGTCAATTTGTAAATTTGACAAGAGTGACAAGGGGGGGAGTCGTGACATGGGGGGAGAGTGTGAAAGTGGTGTTGGCACCGAGATTGGATCAGTATGATCTATTTGAATGAAGGAGCTGTCCTGAGCAACCCCTTGGCCTATTCCTGTTCCTGTTTCCTCTGAACACCAGAACAGAACATTACGGCACAGACAGTCATAGAGGAGATACAGAACTAATGTAGAACAGACAGACACTACAGCAGTTCCATTTCACACTCCACACTTTCCCATCAACTCTCCCAGGCCAATAAGATCAATTTACAGTGGCCAAATAAAGTCAATATTGGCATATCTTTGGGATAGAACATAGTTCATTCCAGGACAGTATAAGCCCTTCAGCCCATAATGTTGTGACAATCTATAGATACCTAAAAAAACACCCTCCCTACCTCATAACCCTCTATTTTTCTTTCATCCATGTGCCTGCCTAAGAGTCTCTTTTAGCTGGGTAAAAGAGACAGAGAACAGCACCAAGCTGTTTCTTCCAGATAATCCTATCATCAGAGATTGTAAGGAATGTTTTAAGGAGTGTTTGAAAGAAGCCCAGAAGAGAGTTGGACAGTTGAAAGCAGAACATACAAGGATACAAGGGTAAATGATTCCAGATTCAGATTCTAATTTATTGTCAGAGAACGTATGGGACATCACATACAACCCTGAGATTCTTCTTCCTGCAGGTGAGGCAGAATCACCACTTATTACCAGTGCAAAAAAAAACTGTACACAAGGTACATATGCAAACAAATAAAGGAATGTAAACAAACTGATTGTGCAATACGGAGAGAGAAAAAAAATCAATAAAGTGCAAAAGTAAGAGTCCTTAAATACATCTGTTGTTGAGGAGTCTGACTGTGGAGGGGGAGCAACTATTCCTGAACCTGGTGGTGCGAGTCTTGTGGCACCAATACCTCTTTTCTGATGGAAGCAACGAGAACAGAGCGTGTGCTGGATGGTGTGGATCCTTGATGACTGCTGCTGCTCTCCAATGGCAGAGTTCCCCATAGTGATGGGAGAATATTACCTGTGATGTCCTGGCCTGTGCCCACTACCTTTCTCAGGTCTTTTTGCTCGGGGGCACTGGTGTCCCATACCAGACCATGATTCAGCCTGTCAGCACACTTTCCACCACACCTCTAGAAATTTGCCAGGGTTTCCGATGTCATTCCAAACCTCCGCAAACTCCTGAGGAAGTTGAGGCGGTGACATATTATCTTCATCTTGGTTCCAGGAAAGATCTCCAAAATAGTGACCCCCCCCCCCCAAGAACTTAAATTTTCTCACCCTCTCTACCACTGATCCCACAATGATCACTGATCGTACACCTCTGGTTTTCCCTTCCTGAAGTCAACAATCGGCTCCTTAGTTTTGGTGACATAGAGTGTGAGGTTGTTGTCCCATTCAACCAAGTTTTCAATCTCCCTCCTGAATGCTGACTCATTTCCCCATCTTATACACCCACTACCGTGGTATTGTCAATGAACTTGGTAAAGTGAGTAGAGCAGGGGGCTAAGAACACAGCCCTGTGGTGCTTTAGTACTGATGGAGATTGTGGAAGAGATGTTCTTAACAATCCTCACTGATTGTGGTCTGGAGGTGAGGAAATCCACGATCAGGATCGGTGCTGGGGTGGGGGGGGCATTGTCCCCACCTAAGCAAAGTGCAGTTCCCCTCCGATGTGGTTGCCATCAGTCCCTCCCCCCACCCTCCATTATCACTAGCGTCGAGCTTGATGCACGATAGCGACTCTCCACCCATCTCAGGCCGCATCTCTAGCATGCGTCTTGCATCACTAGCGGTTTATGACACTTGACGCCATAAGAGCAGTGCTCTTGGCACTTCCATCGGAGGGGCAGATGATGGTAACAGCACCCCCTTCTCCCCCCACCGCTGAGAGAATTTATAAGCTTTGCACCATGCTCCTCTCTAACATGCTAATGCCCCCCCCCACCCCAACATTCATTCTGGCGCTGATGCTGGCCATGATCCAATTACACAGTGGGGCGTTAAGTCCCATGTCTTGATTTAAAATCAGGGAGATATAAGCAACTAGAATTCCAGAAATTTCGGAAGCTGAATAGTTGGCAGAGGTTGCAAAGATAGGAAGGGTGAAAAGAGTAATTTGAAAGTTAAATTTAAGGTGAAGTATAAATTTGAAGCTTTGCTCTACTGTGAACCATTGTAGATCAGTGACATCGGAAGTTGAAAGGAGGTCGACATTACCATAGAAAAGCCCATTCTAAATAAGACAGGGTCCCACCAGGACCATAACACCATTGAAGGTGTTGGACGCCAGAAGATTGCATTGGATAATGATCTGGTTCCAGACAAAAAAAACTTAATGATATTCACCATCAAATTTATTGGAGGAAGGATAAACTTCTGAGGCATCTATCAAGTTGTAGCAATGTCCAAAAGCTTTACAATCTGTGAATTACTCTGAAGGTGAGGTTATGAAGTCACTGTTACCAAAGCCTAATGAGAGCTCTGAATTCAGAGAAAATTGGCTTGGTTGTGAATGAGGGTGAGAATGATCAGACAGGGCACCGTATAAAGGCTGCTGGGAAATTTTTTAAACACGGGCCTTCTAGGCAGGTTGTAAGTTTTGCACATGAGCCAATAAACGGGATCTGCGCTGGATGATACATGCACTGTTGAACCTCAGTGACAAAGATCCACTCCTGGAACTGAACTACAGTAAAATCCATCACCTTCAGCAAAGGAGTGAATCGAGGAAGGATAAAAAAAAATGAAGTAAATAAACTACATGTTGTTAAACTAATAAACCACAAGAAATCACAGTTTCTCAATTTAAAATAGCTGCAGTATGCAAATGTTTATCTTAAAGAAAGGGGTAATGAGTTTTGCATTTTTCTGATATTGTTCAGTATCGCTGCAAAGCACTGAATGTACAGTCAACTAAATTGAACAGTGGGTAAATGCATCTGTAATGTAGCTATAACTCAAAGCATTGTTCCAAACCCGAATGTTTTTTAATGAGCACGATGCTCTTCTGAGGAGTGGAAGCATCATCAGATATCAATGAGTCATTTCTCTAATGGATATATGCGTACTCTTATTGTCAGTTCTGCACTGCCACACTTTATTTTGCCACATTAATGGCACAGTGGAATTGCTACTGGACCAGTGAATTCAGAGCTAAACTGAGGAACTGGCGGCATGGTTAGTGCAACGCATGTAATTGAGCTCAGCAAACCGGGTTTGAACCTGGCACTGTCTGTTTGTACGTTTCCCCCTTGACTTCGTGGGATTCTTCCGGATGCTCTGGCTTCCTCCCAACCTCCAAATTGGCAGCATTAAATGTGCACTTTTGCTATAAATTACATTAAAAAAAAAATTAGTGCAAAAAGACGACAAAGTGAGGCAGCATCTGCGGTTCATTGTCCATTCAGAAATCTGATGGCGGAGTGGAAGAAGCTGTTTTTGGGCCTCCTTGTGCCTAGCAGTGTGAAGAGTGCATGGACTGGGTTGGGAGGGGGTGGGGTGTGGTGTTCTTGATGATAAAGGCTGCTTTCTCATGATTCCGCCCCTTTCAGATGTCCTCGATGACGAGGAAACCGACACCCATAATGGTTCTGGCCACGTTCACAGCTCTCTATAATCTTTTCCTGTCCTGTTCATTAGCACTGCCCAACCAGACAGTGATGCAATCAGACAGAATGCTCTCCACAGTATGCAGTATACATGTAGAAATTTGGTGTTTAAGGTAGCCAGTCATTTTTAGATTTCTTTATTGACTAAAATCTTGCTTCTTTTGAACAAATATCCACCAAATTTATAATACTTAAACATCACTTTTTTTCGATATTTACAGGTTAGAAGCTTCGTGAATTCTTTAATGTTGAGGGTCCCTCAAGATCTGGAACCTAATATGATAGGGAAGATTTATAATTTCAAACCTGATCATAAATGGGTCTTATCAGTCCTTTATGAAGTACTTTTAAGATCTAGGGATAGTTCCCTGGACAGAATTAAAAACATGATGTTGGATATTGAACCATTATAGAAAGGTTGTAAATTAAAAATTACATCAATTAAATACTTTATCAGTCCTCTTAGGAAATGCATGTAATTGAGATCACAAAAGAAATCTCTAATCTGTAGATAACAAAAAAAATGAGTATTTGGTAATCCATATTTAACTGAAGCAAGACTCCTCTCAACAAATAAATCTTTAAAACATTTAATGCCTAATCTATACCATTCTTTAAAAATTACGTCAATCATGGAAGGTTCTCAATCTTTTTCTTTCCGCTCATATACCACTTTAAGTCATCCCTATGCCATAGGTGCTCAGTGATTTGTAAGGGATTGCTTAAGGTGGGATGTAGGTGGAAAGAAAATGTTTTAAAACCCACTGTTTTAATCGTACCTAATTAAATTGTCCAATTTAACCCCCTAGAACTTGGTTGAAAGTTCATATTCATTGTCAGAGTACAACTCCAGAGGGTTGTTAACTCAGCCTGCGACATCACAGGCACCAGACTTCACTCCATCAAGGAAATCTACACGAGGCGGTGTCTTAAAAAAAGCAGCTCCTATCCTCAATGACCCACCACCCAGGCCGTGCCCTCTTCACTCTGCTACCACCAGCAGGGAGGAGCCTAAAGGTGAGCGTTCAACGGCACAAGGACAGCTTTTTACCCCCACTGCCATTAGATTCTTGAATGATCAATGAACCAAAGACCTACCCTACTTTTTGTGCACTATTATTTTAATTTTTGTTTAACTTATAGTAATGTTGTAAGATGATTATAATATGAACATTTGCCCTGTGAAGCTGCCGCAGAACACCGAATTTCGTGACTTGCTCATGACAATAAATTCTGATTCTGATACATCACATCAATTTCTTTTTTCTGTTGGTCAGGCAGAATTTCTACTTCTTGTAACACAAAAAAATCTGTACTCAAGAAAATATATGAATACACAACAGAGGAAGAAAGAAATGGAAACAAACTGTGCTACACAGGAAATAAATATTCAGTAATAAATCATGTGAAAAGTAAGATTCCTTAAATGAGTCTCTGATTGTGTTTGGAAGGGATATTTACTGATGATAACACTCTGTGATAACCTATGTATTAGAAACCTAAATAAACACATCCAAACAGTGGTACACATTACTGGTGGAAAATAATTGACCACAAGAGACATGTTCACTTACCAACAAAGATGCATGCAATGAATTATGCAGGAAATCCTGAGATTAACCCATGTATTAAATGCCTGTGCGGAGAAACACAGAGTCCTCTGGGATGTTGTCCTTTAATCTCAATGGATGGAATACAAAGGCAGCTGCTACAGTTTTCTCAAGTTCTTTCCAGACTCAATTGGGAGAACTGTGTTTTATTTTCGCAATGCATCTCCAGCAGGAATTCTCACCCTTGCTCAGTGACTAAACAAACTCACTTGAAGGCTTAGGTCCTGGGAGATAATGCATACATTGTCCCTTTTTTCCATCTTACATTTTGTTCTCGACGATTTTTGTTTTGTGTGTGGGGATCAAGAAATAACAAATGCAACTAGAGCTAGTCTGATCCGGGTCAAACTCAGGGTGCAGTGCAGATTTCAGGTTTAAATTAATTGTCGAAGTACATACATGACTGTGATAGTATAGACCTATCACCAATGTATATAGTTACAGTATCTAGAGTATGTAATGACTGTGCTTACAGCGATTGGCTGAGAGCTTAGCCACACCTACTGTCTGGGCCTTAAAGGGTTGTGTCCCTAGCCAGGTCGGATCATTCCAGACTGGTTGGCCACTTGTGAAGAGCTCCTGTCTTTTGCTAATAAAAGCCTTGGTTTGGATCAACAAGTCTTTGGTTCTTTCGACGAGCTCTACAATGACATCACATGCAGCTGAGAGATTCCTTTTCCTATGGGCGCGGCAGAATTACCACTTACTGTAGTGCAGTGTCTCGAATGGCAGAAGTTTAACTGCAAAGATGCCACTGGGATGATTTTAAAAGTTATAAAATGGAATTATTAGAAAAGCACTAATTATTGAACAATGCAAGTCAAATTTCTGTTTTAGATGTGATCAGTGGAGCTTGCATGTAAGACCATTAGACCAAAGACATAGGAGCCTAAATAGGCCATTCAACCCATCAAGTCTGCCCCTTCATTCAATCATCAGCTGATCCATTTCCCCACTCAGCCCCACTGCCTGGCCTTCTTCCCATAACCTTGGATGCCCTGGTTAATCAGGAACCTGTCAATCTCTGCTTTAACTATGTCCAGTGATGTCGTCTCCACAAACGCCCATGGCAACAAATTCCACAGGTGCTCACTGTGATAGTACAGACCTATCACCAATGTATATAGTTACAGTATCTAGAGTGTAATGACTGTGCTTACAGCGATTGGCTGAGAGCTTTGCCACGCCTACTGGCTGGGCCTTAAAGGGTTGTGTCCCTAGCCAGGTCGGATTATTCCGGACTGGTCGGCCACCTGTGAAGAGCTCCTGTCTTTTGCTAATAAAAGCTTTGGTTTGGATCAACAAGTCTTTGGTTCTTTCGACGAGCTCTACACTCACTAGCAACTGAAAATGCAGATCCAATGAGCTCTGGTTGCAATATTCCATTTGTTATTTCTTTCCTTTCAAAATATTTTTATTAATTTTAATAAAGGACTTATACAAACAAAAGAGGTACAATTTAATAAGATGATATGGATGGTTACACAAACTAAATGAGGCATTCTGTATAACTCTAGCATACATAAATTATAAATCATTTCCATAATTCATAATCTAAATAATATATACCTTTTTTTAGGAAATAAATTCTAATAGTGCAAAAAGAGAAAGAAGAAAATAGTAGAGGAGAAAAACTCCAACCTCTTACCTAACTGGATTGCTAGATGCTGTATATGATTAGTATTAAAAGAAAAATGAAGGTATAAAAAATAATTCAGGTAGTTAGCGACTTCCGACCTATGCGATTAACGTCCATCCACACATACGACCAAATTTAAAAAAAATCTTTGTCACCGCCATTCACTGTGATCATGGCTGATCATTCGTAATCAATACCCCCCCTGCCTCCCCATATCCCTCAACTCCGCTATCATTAAGAGCTCCATCTAACTCTTTCTTGAAAATATCCAGAGAATTGCCTCCACTGCCTTCTGAGGCAGAGCACTCCACAGATCCACAACTCTCTGGGTGAAAAAGCTTTTCCTCAACTCCATTCTAAATGGCTGACCCCTTATTCTTAAACTGTGGCCTCTGGGTCTAGACTCCCCCAACCTCGTGAATATGTTTC
The DNA here is from genome assembly GCF_036971445.1 of Narcine bancroftii. Taxonomy (NCBI): domain Eukaryota; kingdom Metazoa; phylum Chordata; class Chondrichthyes; order Torpediniformes; family Narcinidae; genus Narcine; species Narcine bancroftii. Next base: position 110,683,486 of record NC_091470.1, on the reverse strand, counting down.
CTGCCTCTAGCATGTCCAATCCATTAATAATCTTATGTTTCAATCAGATCCCCTCTCATCCTTCTAAACTCCAGTGTATACAAGCCCAGTTGTTCTAATCTTTCAACATATGACAGTCCTGCCCTCCTGGGAATTAACCTCGTGGACCTACGCTGCACTCTCTCAGTAGCAAGAATGCCCTTCCTCAAATTTGGAGACCTAAACTGAATACCTACATTATTAATTAAATAACAAATCATTTCTACATTCAAACCTGATGTCGCACAACTACTGACCATGAGTGGGCGGGCCAGCATCCTTCCACTTAATTAAAATCACACACCTCACCAAAAGATAGGCCAACAAAATAGCACGACTCTGAACCAAAGATGAAGAATCATTCCCTTCGTTATTTCTTGATCTGCATTAAAAAATAAGTCATTCTCTGTATCTATTCAGGTGAATATAATACATTAGTCTCCTCAATTGGATCGACCTTCAATTTTCTGCGGTATGAGGTAAGAAGATTTCTATGATTGTTTCTCATTGTGCATGGCTGTTGATGGTCATATAGAATGCACCAAGACACCAAGACACAAGAGCAACTTGTCCGTGAACTACTCTTTGCAGACGATGCCACTTTAGTTGCCCATTCAGAGCCAGCTCTTCAGCACTTGACGTCCTGTTTTGCGGAAACTGCCAAAATGTTTGGCCTGGAAGTCAGCCTGAAGAAAACTGAGGTCCTCCATCAGCCAGCTCCCCACCATGACTACCAGCCCCCCCCCACATCTCCATTGGGCACACAAAACTCAAAACGGTCAACCAGTTTACCTATCTCGGCTGCACCATTTCATCGGATGCAAGGATCGACAACGAGATAGACAACAGACTCGCCAAGGCAAATAGCACCTTTGGAAGACTACACAAAAGAGTCTGGAAAAACAACCAACTGAAAAACCTCACAAAGATAAGCGTATACAGAGCCGTCGTCATACCCACACTCCTGTTCGGCTCCGAATCATGGGTCCTCTACCGGCATTACCTACGGCTCCTAGAACGCTTCCACCAGCGTTGTCTCCGCTCCATCCTCAACATCCATTGGAGCGCTTTCATCCCTAACGTCGAAGTACTCGAGATGGCAGAGGTCGACAGCATCGAGTCCACGCTGCTGAAGATCCAGCTGCGCTGGGTGGGTCACGTCTCCAGAATGGAGGACCATCGCCTTCCCAAGATCGTGTAATATGGCGAGCTCTCCACTGGCCACCATGACAGAGGTGCACCAAAGAAAAGGTACAAGGACTGCCTAAAGAAATCTCTTGGTGCCTGCCACATTGACCACCGCCAGTGGGCTGATATCGCCTCAAACCGTGCATCTTACCGCCTCACAGTTTGGCGGGCAGCAACCTCCTTTGAAGAAGACCGCAGAGCCCACCTCACTGACAAAAGGCAAAGGAGGAAAAACCCAACACCCAACCCCAACCAACCAATTTTCCCCTGCAGCCGCTGCAACCGTGTCTGCCTGTCCCGCATCGGACTTGTCAGCCACAAACGAGCCTGCAGCTGACGTGGACTTTTACCCCCTCCATAAATCTTCGTCCGCGAAGCCAAGCCAAAGAAGACAGAATGCACAGACACACCGAGATTTTTTCTGCCTGCAATGCATAGACTAACTACAGTAGGATAAATTAAATTACCACAATGTGAAATGTGAAAGATAAAAGATAATAAATATACAAGGATAGATGAATAAATAATCAAGGGCAGTTTGTGCAAAAACTGTGATGTTTCAATAATGCAGATCTTCTTGTGGTGCTGGGGTGTTTAGGGTGAGGGTAGTAGAGACGGATAGCTGTTGGAAGAAGCAATTCTGGATCCTAGAGGTATTGGACTTCAAGCTTCTGTACCATGTTGCCTGAAAGTAACAGAAGAGGTTGTGATAAGGGTTATGGAGATTCTTTATGATGTTGGCTGCCTTTGTCACATTAGACGTCTTCAATGGCCAGAAGGTCAGTGCCTGTGATGGACTTGTTAGATTTGCCCCTTTCTGCAGCCTTCTGCACTCCTGAGCACACGAGTTTCCAAATGAGTCCATGATGTAACTAGTCAGCATACTTTCCAGAGAAGGCTTGTACAAGTTGGATGGCACGGTTAGTGTAGTGGACACTATTACATTGCCAGGAACCCAGGTTTGAATCCAGTGCTGTCTATAAGGAGCATGTATGTTCTCCCCATGTCTGCATGGGTTTTCCTCATTTACTCTGGTTTCCTCCCACCCTTCAAAACATACGGGCTTGTAGGTTAATTTGGGAGCAATTGGGCAGCATGGGTTTAAATGGGCAGAAAAAGCTTCTACTGTGCAGTAAATGAAAAAAAAAAGTTCGATAGAGACTTATTTGAAAGTAGACCAATCTTCTTTGCAGCTGGCAGCAGGTGAAGTCCTCTGATATGAGGATTCCCAGAAACATGAAGATGCCAACACTCTCTACTGACATCCAATGAAGAAGTGTTTGGTTTTGAATCAATATTACATACTTAAATTATAAAACCATAAGAGCAGAAATAGGTTAATCAGCCCATTGAGTCTGCTCTACTATTTAATCATGAGCTGATCTATTTTCTCCCACTCAGCATCACTACCCAGTCTTCTCTTCATAACCATTGATTCCCTGGCTATTCAAGAGCCTATCAATCTCTGTCGTAAATGACCTGGCCTCCATAACCACCTGCGGGAACAAATTCTATCAATTTACCACCCTCTGGCTGAAGAAATTCCAGCACATCTCTGTTCTAAGTGGACACCCTTCAATCCTGAAGTTGTGTCTTGGATTCTCCCACAAACTTTCTACACCCACTCTGTCCATGCCTTTCAACATTCGGAATTCTGCTGGAAATATGTGAGCTGAACTGTACCATTTCCTCTTTTAAATATCTCAGAGAATATCTATAATTGTAAATATATTGCTCCAGAATTTAATTAGAGGTTGGAAAAGCAATAGCAGGCTTGTAAATGTATTGAGTGAATGTTTGAAGCTGCAGAATTCCCACTGAAAAATTCTTCCTCCGACGCGTTCTGCCATGGAGAGGTATGCAGAGGAGCTCAAGTACGTCATGGGACTAGTTTGCAGGTTCCCATGATAAAGAGAGGCCGGGAGTATCAAGCACCATTTGAGAAGAGGCCAATTCTTGGAGGTAAGGTTGACTCAACAAGAAGAGGTGGTCCTGATTGATAACTGATTGCGGCCTACCATCCTCTGTAATGACCAACTTCAATTGAATTGACAAAGTAGGGATCACATTTAATTGTGGGAAGGCAGAGGGTCACTTGAAGGAGAACAGCTGGGAGGATTTGGTTTTTATTCAATGCAATGTTCAGCGAGCAGAAGCTGCTTCCTAACCCCACACACCAAAGATGGCTCGTTTTAATTGAGGTAAAAATTGCCTGGTGCAAACCTCCTTCTGCATGAATGGCTTGTGATATCTGAGAGCTATAGCTTATGCCAATTACATTTCTGGAAGTGTCACCCCAATGAGTGTTGGATACTGTGGGATATCACTGCTTTTGACCAAGTATCTCTTTGAATTCACATGGAGGACCTGGAGACAAATCTACTGATAACAGGCTGCACCAGACCAGCCCTTGCATTCAATTTTTGAAGAAATTCAATCGCATAGACGACGTGAATAATCAGACGCTTCATTGAATTCCTACCCATTATATTTTAAAATGCTGTCTGATTGCACCAGTGCATGAGAGATTTTACATTCAGCTGTTTCAGCAGAAACCTGAGGAAGTATGAATGACTTTCAAAAAGTGATGCTTTTCTGATCACAATCTCGAATTGTGGAATAAAAATGCAAGGTCACAGAAGGTGGCCCCTTTGCCCAATGAGTCTGCAAGAGCCACTTGCACATCAGCCTACTAGGCCTCACACTCGACCAGCAAAATGACAGTGCTGCCATCAGTGCTGCCACTGGTAATGACCCATGGGGAGCGAGGAGCGCTCTCATGGGAGCCAACTGCCCAGTCGACCACTGTCAGCACCGCACAGGCTTTGAACGGCCTGTTATGGGAGCCAACAGCAGTTTTATTTAAAATCCTGCAACCACAGGGAACTGCTCCCAAGATGGTGGTGCCTATGATTGGCAGCAGCCATGAGGGGTTGCAGACTCTAGGGGTACCAGAAAAGAGAAAGAGAAGATGAGGAGATGACCCCTGGGACAGTGACCACGGCGACGGACCAGTGAGGGGGCTCTGCGGCTGAAAGATCAATGCATGTGGAGGGCTGCTAGTGACTCGAGGTGACCACTGTCAGGAGACTCACGTCGGGCTGTGGACTGCTGGAGGCTAGTTTGAAACTGGCTGGATGGAGGGGTACCAGGTATCAGAACCGGGGTGCGAGGGGGTGCCGAGGACGCCAAAGAGTTCCTGACCGTGTTGGAGGTTTGGATCCGGAGCTCGGGTTGCCAGTGGACTCTGTGTGGCTGCGGAGGCTGCAGAAGAGCAGGAGGAGAATCTGTGGATTCTCAGTGACTCTGGGGGACCCATTTTTTCTTCTCTTTCTCTGACTGTAAGAGGCGCTTCAGGCAATTTAATGTAATATGATACTATTTTACTACAACAACAGTAAATTGAATCGTGAATCTTGAAATTACTTCTCCATCCTCTTTCCTTTTAGCTCCAGCATCTTTACCACAAGTTGCACGTCATAGGCAGTTGTTTTGTCAAAAGGCTTTCCTCTCTTTCTTCTTCCCATTATTGAAATTTTTGTCCATGTGCACCAACAGTGCTCAGTTGATTTTTGAATACTTAAGTGGTGGAGCGGGTGTAATGATATGGATTGTACATAGTCATTGGCCGGTAAAGGCACGGGCTGGCCCGCCCCCCGATGACACTCTCCCCTGGACTCCCCTGTGGCCAAGGCCATAAAGGTCGAGCCACCTCTCCCTTCCCTGCACTTCTCTAGCTTGGATCCGGGCCAGCTCAAGTCTTCTGTGCAATAAAGCCTATCGTTCCCTTCAGTCTTTATCCTTGTGGTTATTGGGGCAACTGGTAGTGCCCATCAGAGGGTGCAGAGGAGATTTACCAGGATGTTGCCTGAATTGGGAAATAAGTCTTATGAGGCAAGATGAACAGAGCTGGAACTTTTCTCTTTGGAGCGAAGAAAGATGAGAGGAAACTTATTACATGATTATGAGAGGCATAGATAGGGTGCGCAGCCCCTGGGCTTTTTTTTTAAAACCCAGGGCAGGAATAGCAAACACCAGAAGATATCTGTAAAAATTGAATGGAGGGAAGTTTAGGGGAGACATCAGTGACAAGTTTTTTTTAATGCTGTTTTCATGTTTAAAGATCATTAAAATTAACTTTTGTTTAATTAACTACTTGTCGCGTTGAATATCTTTTGCTGCTGGGTTTTGGTCCTTTGGGCTCGTAACAGACTGTGCACCTCTTCATTATAAAGTCACCATTAAGGGAGCAATGTGATCAATGGACCAGATAAATGTTCTGCTAGAAAGTCTGCAGGTGCTGTGATTGTAGAATAAACAATTAAATGCTGGAGGAGCTCAGGTGGTCTCGCTGCGTCCATAGGAGGTAAAGATGTGTTACTGACATTTTGGGCTGGAGCCCTTCTTCACGGTATGAGTAAAAAAACAAGCAGGCATCTGAAATAAAGACTGTGGAGAGAAAGGGGAAAGAATGGGAAGAGAAGGAGTCTAGGCCAAAGGGACAAAAGGTGTCAATTGATATGATAAATGTGGAGGAGCAGTGTCGATCCTCGATCCAGGTTCTGGGGTGAGGTTCCAAACAGCAATTAACTCTCATGAGGAATGAAGGGCTCGGATGTTTCTTTAGTTAATTCCCTTTATTTGTTACACAGGCCTGTAGGGGGTCCATCATCCCACCCCCACCCCCCTTAGGGGATCCAGGGGCTCCTCAAACATACAAATGCCCGGGTTTAAATTCTCCAACATTATCTGATACTAACCAATCTCAAAACGTCACCTCCCTGGCACCAAGCATTATCCCATCAGCATTAAGCTATGGAATGTCCATCTCTATAATGCACCATGTTGTGCACCAACCTCACAGACTATAAGGTATTTCCCCAGTTTTGCTACCCCCAATTTCTGCAGATCACATGACTCTAGAGAGAAACAACACTGTTAGAAATTCATCAAGTCAGATTGCCGTTACCAGGACAACCCACATCCCAGAGTCTCTGCTGTCCTTGGTCAGGGCTACGGAATTTCAAACTATTTGAAAATATTCCAGCATAAGCATTGACCAAGCTGTATTTATGTATTAATATTTGGTTAATTAATTAATGTGTTAATGTATTTGATGCATAAGTCAACACCAATCTAAACTAGAATGAACTTTACCACTACATAAGTGGCTCTGTGAAAGGAGACAAGGGGAAAAAGGAGGAGTGGGAGAGAGAGAAAGAGGGAGAGGGAGAGGTGAGAGAGAGAGAATGAAAGGAAAGGAGACAGGGGAAGAAGATGGAGGAGAGAAGGTTTTAATGGAAACCCATGTTAATGCCTCCCAGTTGGAGAGTGCCCAGTTGAATGTTGAGGTGTTCCCCCAATTTGTGGCTGGTCTCATCCCAATCAGCACCTTGGACAGAGTTTGCAGCCTCTGGAGTTGATTTGTCTGGTGCCGTGAATACAGGCATCAAATTAACTCTGCTACCTCGCGTGATTGAGTTCAAGCATCCAGTAAACTCAGCATTGTTGATGGATTCTAATTCACACATTGCAAAATGAAGTAAATGGGGATTAAGCAGATTATACATCAAATGTTTGGTTTATTGACCTGCACTGGCTCTGAAGCACATCCTCATCAACTGTTGGCACCAATGGGAGATAGTTAAACATGAGCACAAGTAAACATGAAACCACAGAAATCAAGTACTGTATATAGATATGAATTTCTAAGCAGAAACTCTTGAAACTTACACGACTTTTGACAGAGTCTACGAAGCCAGTTGCTGTATATTTTTGTATCATTTTGTCTTACAAGAATAATTAATGTCTTGCTACTAGGAACTTATTTTTGAAAATTCAGCATATTAAGGTTATTTGTCATCTCCTGAAACAAACTGTCATCCAAACAGCCGCTTCCATGCCTTTTGTCAGCAATTAGCATGCTTCAGGCAAAGCACAGTTCATTACCAATCCACAAAACTTTGAATAGGAAACAAAACACAGAAAAGGCTCACAGAACGAAACATATTCTGCTCAGTTTAATTGCTTAAAACCAGCGGCAGTAAATTGACATTGATAAATACCACAGGGCTTAAAGTCATCTTGTGTGTTCTTGTAACACAAGAACATTTTCCTTGGTGAATATTCTTCAATGTGCCTGTTGCTACGTTCAGAATAATTTGAAGCAGTCATCCATTCGAAATCTGATGATTTCCCAATCTATTGTTTGTCTGTATATGTGTGTTATGTCTGGTTGTATGTCTGCATGTTTTGCACTGAGGACCAGAGAACGCTGTTTCGTCAGGATGCATTTGTGCAATCAGATGACTTGATTCTTTGCATGCTATTCAAATGAATTTAAGAGCATTCAGGTAGAAACTAATTTACGTAGAATCAAGTTTTTAAGCATTGCTCCACGACAACTGTAGAGAGTGCCCACGCATTTTCATCTGTAAGCATGCTTAGAGAAATGGAGATGAAGGAGGCATCATTTACCACAGCTGTGTCTTGACCTAATCAAAGATGGGTCTTCAACATGTGATATCAGTTGGTGACATCCAAAAAAATTATAGCACGTGATCATCTTGGTATGTGATAGGAAAATTATCAGGTCATTTTCATGATCAGCAGTCCAAAATCAATAAAATACACCCAAAAAGTGTCCAGGAAGCAAAATCTTCATTTTCCAGTGTAACCAGACAAGATGAAAGTAAACTGTCTGCGTACTGGGGTTGAATAGAACCTTCAGCTGAGACACTGGAGAATGAATTTGCAGTGTTGTGAGCATATTACAACCCACCAAAAGTCAGTCACTTGATCATTGCTGGTTCATGAGCAGAAAGAATGCTTTGATAGTGGGCTAATCGAGTTCGGACAGTTGGGAAATAATTGCTGTTTTACAGATGGGAACAAAAACGAATCACTCGGAGATTGGATATTCGTGGAGTCCAAGAGACCTGCTGGAGGGAATGTTAACTACAACTGAGACAGAGTTAACTCCAGAAATGCATTCAAATTTTAAAGCTGTGAAGCTATCCAAAGCTAAGTTGAAGCTGAGCCACCAATTGAAGGAATTATGTGGTGAAGTGCTGGATGAAATTGGAGGCTGGTTTTTGTGATCAGAAGCCTGAGGCCAACTATGAACCACTGGAATTTTCCTTTTTGTTATAAATTTTTAAACATTATTAAAATTTAATTTACATTTTTAAAATTTAAATTTACATATTTTAATTCAAATTTACATTTTAAATTTAACTTTAGAGATGCAGCACGGTATCAGGCCTTCCGGCTCACTAGCCCAGGCCACCCAATTACACCCAGTTGACTTACATCACCTGTACGTTCTTGAAAGATGGGAGGAAAATGGAGTCTCAAGAGGAAACCCCTCCTAGACACAAGGAAAACATACAAACTCCTTACTGACAGTGCCGGTTTCAAACCTGGATTGCTGGCGCTGTACGAGTGTGGCATTAACCACTATGTTAACCGTGTTACATATAATTCTTGAGTTAGTTATCAATGTAGCAGACATAATCGGTAGATTTTCAGGTCTCAAAATAATTACTGATGCTGGTGATATTGAGGAGGGTAGTCTCAGCCTACAGAATGATACTGATCAGCCGATAATGGCAGATGAAATTTAATCCTGATGAGTGAGGTGTTCCATTGTGGACATTCAATCAGGAATGTGCCGTGAATGACCGGGCCTGAGGGAGTAGTGAAGGACAGAGGTACTTTGGGGCACATCTAAGGAATCCTGTCAGTGGCGGCACAGGTAGATAGGTGGTGAAAAGAGGACAGCAACAAATATGGAGACTTACTTGTCATGAAACATTAACTCTGTTTCATTCACCACTGATGCTATCCAAACCGCTGATATTTACCAGTATTTTCACTTTTTATTTCAGATTTCCAGCATCTGCAATTTTAAATTTAGCCATGCAGCACAGCAACAGGCCCCATCGGCCCACAAGCTTGTGCTGCCCAATTGACGTACAACTGACAGTAGAGGTGGGAGGAAACCAGACCATCCAGAGGAAACCCATGCAGACTCGTTATGGACAGCACAGAATTCGAACCCCTGTGACTTGGCTCTGACATTGCATTAAACACCACACAAACCATGCCGGTTACAGAGATATGAACTGAGGTGGATTTTGTAGAAGAAACTGTGACTTAAATGTGTCTCTGCAAAAGTAAAAAAGCAACATTTCAACTAGATCTTGGAATAACATGAATTGTCCTACAAAAACAATCTCAAAGACATGCATTTAAAACTAATGAACACATTAACGCTTGCTGGGAGATATTCCCTGAAGGTGGTAAACCAAAAGAATCCATTGCAGAAGACCAGAAAAAAAAAATCACACTGAGATTTTGAGAACTTCACCACAGTAGATGAGATTGCCACACAGTCAGCAATGGAGGTCAGGGATCAAACCCCAGGTGACTGGAACTACCCGTGGAGTCACTTGGTTCATAACTTTCAGCATCATTCTGGTCATTTGCTTTAAATTTGAGATCACTTTTGAAAGACAATACGTGTTATTTCCAAGATCAAGTTGAAATGATGCTTTTTGCATCATTTCATTTCCTTCTACCTCTCAGCTCCAACCATGGCCAGTTCTTCCAGTCCAGCGCTGCTCCACAGCAAAAATCTCAACAATAATTCTGTCCTGATCCAGCTTTGTTTTCACACCAGATTCAACAGCAATGTTAGTACAAGGTCCGACTCCCAGCACCTGGAAAGCAACAGACCTCAGTAAACTTCGGACTATGGGCTGCGTTGGTGCCCATTTTTCATTGTGATATGTTTTACATGGTGCTGCATAATTTACTCTCCCCCAAAAATGAAGGAAGATTTATTTGGGATTTCAAATTTATTTCCTAATTGCACAAGTTCAACTCGATGAAACAGCGTTCTCTGGTCCTCGGTGCAGACACACAACCAGACATAGCACATGTACAAACAATACATGCAGTATGCAGCACAAGTATTTTACCTATAAAGTAAATAAATGAATATTGCTTTGTGGAAATGAGAGACTCGGGTGGTCAATGTGAGCAGTTCCTTTGGTTGTTCAGCATTCTCACTGCCAGTCGGGGAAAAAGCTGCTCCTCATTCAGTCTGGTGGGGCTGGCTTATATAAGAAAAATAACTATTACATATAAAGTAGATGTTGTAACATTTGGCAAATTGATGAAGATATAAAAAACGTAAATATTATACTATGCTGCAAATTCCACCCCCTTCCCTTCTAAAGTTATCTGATAAGTACATGGAATTTCACTACAATTAAAAGAAAACACAAACTCACAAGATTCAAGTGATATCCTAGGTTACAAAAATAATTAAATAAAAAGATCCCATAAACTTAAAAAGTTTCACTCCATTACATTAGAAGATTTTTCCCCAAAGTTAGACATGCCATGATATCAGATAGCCATTGAGTAGGAGTAGGAGGGACAGCATCTTTCCATCTCATCAGTATTGATCTCCTTCCTGTTGCTGCTGTGCCTTCCTGACAAGTGAGGAGATTTTGCAGCATTGGTCAAGTTTGGAGCCATGTTGTTAAAATTCTGTGCCAAAATTGTCTCTGCCAACCTTATTCTAAAACTGATAAAAAGACAGTGTCACTGTTCAGATGTGAAACATGAATGCCTGCAGATCCTGATATTGTAGTCAAAACAAAGAAATGCTAGAGTATTTCAGCTGGACTCACAGCGTCCATAGGAGGTAATTACCGACAATTCGGGCATGAGGTATACCTGAAAAAATACAGGCATCTGAATTAAAGGCTGGGGAAAGAAAGGGAGAGGAATAGGAGGGGAGGAGTCTGATTTTGGCTCTGTGAAAGGAAACAGAGAGGAAAGGGAAGAGAGAGAGAGTGACAAAGCAAGAGGAAAGGAGACAAGGGGTAAGAAGATGGGGAGGAGGTTCTAATCTAATAGAACAATTGATGTTAATGTCATCTGGTTGGAGGGTACTCGGCTTGTGATAGCATTGGAAGCATGGTGTAATATTTTGTAATTTTTACTTATCAGCTGTATATGCAGACCCATAAAAATTATTATAAAAGATATTCCTGCCATCCTTCTCTATATACAAACCTATTCACAGTGTGATATCAACTGTACTCATATATTCTCAGCACATATCGTATCACCTAGCTTTTCAACTAGAACATTTTTCACATCAAATTGAATTGATGAAAACAATGAATTATTTTTGAACTGTAAAATATTCAGTGGAAGAGAGACATTTTGTTCTTGATGCAAATTACTATTCTTTTCCAAATAATAGAAACCAACCAATACACTTAATGCTATTGATAACTAAATTATGCAAATTGAGGAAAGTGAATAGAACAGGAAATTGGTTCAATCACCTGGCTTTATAAATCTATTAAAAAAAACATTCACTCCCTTCCTGCATGGCTGCTTTTGACTCAGGTGAAATGATGATTAAATAAGGTTGGAATGACAGAAACGAGCAGTACAATGTGCGCAGCAAAAATCGCAGGAGGATCAGGTATTCTTCATCTTCCAGTCCTTTGAATCCTCACACCCACACTGCAGATAAATTATTATTTGTAGCTCTTCATGCCTGCAGTGTCTTTACTCAGTCCTGGTCACTCATCAGTCCTTGGTAATTCTTCCTAATTCCCTGACGGGTTGGATGTAATCATGAAGATTTCTGCCTCTGGGCACACTTGGCCAAAGACTCCGCACAATACATGAACATACATGTGAGACACCTTTTGCCAGCTGTGCACCTCTGTGTGTGCCTAGATGTGTGTGTGTGTGTGTGTGTGTTGGTGTGCACCTCCGTGTGTGCCTAGATGTGTGTGTGTGTGTGTGTGTGTGTGTGTGTGTGTGTGTGTGTGTGTGTGTGTGTGTTAGTGTGTGCCTAGATATGTGTGTGTGTGTGTTGGTGTGCACCTCCGTGTGTGCCTAGATATGTGTGTGTGTGTGTGTGTGTGTTGGTGTGTGCCCAGATGTGTATGTGTTTGCGTATCTGTCTGTGCCTAGATGTGTGTGAGTGTGTGTGTGTGTGTGTGTGTGTGTGTGTGTGTGTGTGTTTCTGTATGTGACTAGGTGTGTGCGTGTATGTGTGGGTGTGTGTGTGTGTTAGTGTGCACCTCTGTATGTGCCTAGATGTGTGTGTTGGTGTGTGCCCAGATGTATGTGTCTGAGTGTGCGTGTGTTAGTGTGTGCCTGTGTGTGTGCCTAGATATGGGTGTGTGTGTGTGTGTGTTGGTGTGCACCTCTGTGTGTGCCTAGATGTGTGTGTGTGTGTGTGTGTGTGTGTGTGTGTGTGTGTGTGTGTGTGTGTGTGTGGGTGGGGGCAGGGGTGTGCATGTGGGTGTGTATGTGTGGGTGTGTGTGGGTGTGTGTGTATGTGTGTGCATGGGTGTGTGTATGTGTGGGTGTGGTGGTGTGCATAGGTCTGTGTGTGTGTGGGTGTGTGTGTGTGGGGCTGTGTGTGTGTGTGTGGGTGTGAGTGTGTGTGTGGGTGTGTGTGTGTGTGTGTGTGTGTGTGTGTGGGTGGGGGCAGGGGTGTGCATGTGGGTGTGTATGTGTGGCTGTGTGTGGGTGTGTGTGTGCATGGGTGTGTGTATGTGTGGGTGTGGTGGTGTGCATAGGTCTGTGTGTGTGTGGGTGTGTGTGTGTGGGGCTGTGTGTGTGTGTGTGGGTGTGAGTGTGTGTGTGGGTGTGTGTGTGTGTGTGTGTGTGTGTGTGTGTGTGTGGGTGGGGGCAGGGGTGTGCATGTGGGTGTGTATGTGTGGCTGTGTGTGGGTGTGTGTGTATGTGTGTGCATGGGTGTGTGTATGTGTGGGTGTGGTGGTGTGCATAGGTCTGTGTGTGTGTGGGTGTGTGTGTGTGGGGCTGTGTGTGTGTGTGGGTGTGAGTGTGTGTGTGGGTGTGTGTGTGTGTGTGTGTGTGTGTGTGTGTGTGTGTGTGTGTGTGTGTGTGGGTGTATACCTGTGAGACTACATGGGAAGGTGCAACAACAACTGCACTTCCTGAGGAGACTGAAGCGGGCACCATCGTGACAATTTTCTACAGGAACTCTATCAAGAGCATCCTGGTCAGCTGCATTGCAATGAGGTGCGGTTGCTGCAGAGAAATGGATCAAAGATCAATCCTCAGGATCACAGAATAGCAGAGAGGATGAATGGAGTCGCCCTCTCTCCCCTCCATCGTCATGATCTTCTAGATCATTGTCTGAAGAGGACGTGCAAAATTATCGAGGACACCTTCCATTCCACACACATCATCTTGTAGCTGGTCTCGTCGGGGAAGAGATACAGGAGTATCAGAACCAGCACCACCAGGCTGAGGAACAGCTTCTTCTCACGCGGCAGTGAGAATGCTGAACGACTGAAGGAACTGCTCACACTGATCAGCCGAGACTCTCATATTTACAAAATAATATTTATTTAGTTAGTTGTACAGGTTAAATATTTATCCTGCATATGTATTGTTTGTCTGTATGTGTTTTGTGTCTGGTTGGGTGTCTGCATGTTTTGCACCGAGGACCAGAGAACGCTCTTTCGTCAGGTTGTACTCATGGAATCAGATGATAATAAATTTGAACGTGACTTTAAATTATTTGATCTTCTCTTCATTCCCCAAACGTTCCCTACACTTCATTATCACAGTGATGAAACCAGGGGCCCAGTGCTAATTTTTTAGGTGCGGGAGCTCACCAGAAGCAGCAACATGGAGGTCTCACGAGACCTGTCCTTGGCGGCTGCCATTTTGTCTTTGGTGTTGTATAATTGAGAACGAATGGTAGGATGAGAAAGAAGGATGACCGGTCATGGAAAAAAAACAGTACCCTGTATGTCCAGAATAGCACTCAGAGGGTTGGGGGGCAGGCCTGAGCGATGAGGTGCCAGAGCTGCCCCGGAGTGGCCCCATGAGGCGAAGGACTGGTGCTCTGGTGAACTCCAGCAGCAACAATGAGGAATACTTGCGCTGTTTCTGACTGTTGACAAGGCAGAAGAATCGTCAAGCTTATCAGAGCAGGTTTTGCCACTCTTGTTTCCTGAATAATACCCAATCTCAGTTTCCAAAGCGGGCACCTCCAGACTATGTGGGACATCTTTTGCCTTGGGGTCCTCACTTGGAAAGATGGTGAACCAGTAAAATGGGGGACTTGATGGATGACTAATAAGACTACCTCATTACAATGCTGTTACTGCTAATAGCAAGTGAATGTGTGCTCAGGGTGGTGATGTGTGAAGCCACAAGCCAGAGGACAAAAGGAGAGATGGTAGAGGATGGAGAGGAGGCAGCTGACAGGTCATGAGACTAGGAGTGGGAACAGAGGTAGGAAACAGAAAGAGATGTTATTGAAACAGGGAGAGGTTAAGTCTAATCCAATTGTCTTGAATTTGCAGGCTAGGCTATAAGACCTGCATCCATTGTTCCATCCAACAGTAAATCTTTGAAATCTCTCATTTCTTGCACAGTATTTATAAACAGACCCATCAACAGATTCAGAGAAAAATCATTCATTTGTTTCAAATAATGCTACTTAACCCTTTGGTCCCAGTTTTCAGAGATTACCAACACACCCATATACTCCATGTCTCTGTTTTATAACCAACCACCAGCTGGTTGAGACTAGTTTTCGTGCTGTAGTTTACCCATGGACCCAGTCCAGAGTATATATTATGAAAGGATAAAAATGACTGCAGTCCAAAGAGTTATTAGCTCCAGATACATTCAGGTCTTTGTGAAATCCGGTATCATGGTTGCATCTGGTCTTTTCCTTGTATGGTGGGGGGCGGGGGAGAGATGTAGAAGTGAAAAAGAGGGATTGGGTAAAGGTTTGTACATGCACACATAGTCTGAATGTATCCATGTATGCTTAGCATGTGTTTACACTAAATCTGTGCAAGATTGGTCCAGATGCAACCAGACCTTCTTTTTATTGGATCAAGACCCTGCACTGTCAAGCCACATGGTAGCTGCTGTGACCTGGGAATACTTGACAAATGAACACAAATGCTTTGCAAAGCGTGAGAACTCTGTCATAGCAAGAAGCACTGCTACAAGCAGCTAGTCTCACCACAAGGGAGTCACAAGATATAAGAGCAGAGGTAGGCCAATCGGGTCTGCTCTGCCATTTAATCCATATCACTCAGCTCCACTCCCCGGCCTTCTCCTATAACCCTTGATGCCCTGACTAATCAAATACCTGCCAATTTCCATTTTAAATACACCCAATTACCTTGCTTCCACAGGCGCCTGAGGCAACAAGTTCCATAGGTTCATAAACCTCTGGTTAAAGAAATTTCTCTGCATTTCTATTTTAACAATGCCCTTTTATTCTGGTCTCACCACCATAGGAAACAACTTTGTCACATCTACTCTGTCCAGGCCTTTTACTATTCAAAATGTCTATGAGGTTCAACCCCATCCTTCTGAACTCCAAACGAGTACAGACCAAGAGCAGACAAACATTCCTCATATGCTAACCCTTTCAGTCCTGGTATCATTCTAATAAATCTTCTCTGAACCCCCTCCAATACTAGCACATCCTTTCTCAAATAAGGCACCCAAAACTCCAAGTGAGGTCTTACCTGTGCCCTTTCGAGTCAACATCCTGCTCTCGTGTGCTATTCCTCCAGAAATGAATGCCAACATTGTATTTGCTTTCTTCACGAAACCTGGAGGTTAACCTTTAGTGTATCCTGCATGAGGACTCTCAAGTGGGATGAGCTTCTGGTGGAGGCAGGTACAATATTATCTTTTAAGAAAAATTTGGATAGGTTTATGGATGTAAAGGTATGGAGGATTATGGGCAAAAGGCAGGTAAGTGGGACTTGCAGAGTATAATTGTTTTGGCACAGACAAGAAGGGCCCTGATGGCTTGTTTCCATGCTGTAATTGTTATATAGTTATGTCCCTTTGCACCTCTGAATTTTGAATTTTCTCCCCATCTAAATAATGGTCAGCCCATCTATTTCTTGGACCAAAGTATATGACTGTACACTTCCAAATATTGTATTTCAATGAGTCTGCCACATGGCTCACAAGTTGCATACTTATACAGACAAAATTCCAGTTTTCCCAGACATTTGAACAGACTTCTCCATATGTTTCTTAAGATGTTACCTAGTATTGGTTATACCAGGTCATACACCTTACCCAATACTTAATCATCTTTCACCGTCTTTGCCAAATATGGAGTTGTTGTAGAGCTCTTAACAATCAGCTTTAAGCTTGTTGAATCATCAACAAATGGAATGCAATGTTCTCTGCTTTTCTACTTTCAGACTCACATTCTCACAATGGTCACTCTGTGTCACAAATATTCTCGCACAGATATCTCTTGTCTTTCGGAACTGGAGAGAAGGTAAGGCGTCACCTACCTGAAGGAACTACCTAAGGAAAGGACCGTGATACCAAATTTCACGGAGACCATAACGTATCAGGAACTATTAAGTCAGAGCGACGTGCATGTTTTGAAAAAATAAATAATTATCTCTGGATCAGTTGACAGGCCTGTTTATAAATACTATGCAAGAAACAATGAGATCAAAAGACTTTAAAAACAAGAGATTTCAAAGATTTACTGTTGGATGGAACAATGGTTGCAGGTCTTATTGTCAAGCATCCAAATTCAGGACAATTGGATTGGACTTAATCTTTAGCTAACAATACCCCAGGCATTACAACTGAATCTTCTCAATGCACCCTTCTGACATCTTGATTTGACTTCACTTCAGAGCTTGTCAGCTGGATTCCCAGATCTCCGATCTAATCAGTGTTATATTATAGAACGCTGCTACGCCTGACAGAATTTTTCCCTGGATTCGCAAGCTGCATTCAGTCCTGTCATACGCAAAATAAAAAAAACCCAGAAAATGACAGAGATGGTCAGGCAGCAGATGTGAACAGTGAAACAGAGCTAATGCTTCAGCTTGATGACCTCTCATCAGAAATCTGCCGCACATGTTCTGTTTCTTAAAATAAAATGAAATGGCATTGCAAAGATCAGCCAGTAAAAAGCAAGAACAATTAGAATTGGAAAACTACAACTTATTTTTAAACAAAAATTGCAATGAATCTAGATCAGCCATTCTCAACAGGGGCCACAGCACATTTATGTAAAACCTTTGTTTTATTCTCACCTAAGAATCATAGAACCATCTCTATATAAATGCTCCTGCTATCGTTTCACCTACTGCATGTAGTCCAATGATGTAGAGTTCCCAAATACCAAGTTTCGCTCGTGAAGGTCACGGTAGCCATATATAGCGGTTTCGTGGAAGTCCGACTCCCAACTAAACACCATATGATGGAATGTGGAAATGCAGAGTTGGTTTCCCCTGGAGGAAATGACATACAATCTAAGGGGGAAACATGACACATTCATTAAGGTGTGGGCAACCTTATTGAAATATATTGGCACACAGATTGATTAGTTGTGCCCCCCCCACCATACTTTGAAATAGGGGTACTGTAGCAAACCATTCCAGAAGGGAAATTAATGTGATTAAAGAAGTGGGGCATGACGCAGGCAAAGTGTTTCTTTCAGTTTAATTTTGAGTTTTTTTCTAAACTTACTTTTAAATTTAATTTAATCTAATTGTATCAATGTAATTTAATTGGCTGTACTTTCAGTTATACGAAGGTGGGGGATAAATTCAGATTCTGTATGTTGCATGAATGTTAAAGAAAATTATACGGTTTGAATTTTATGAGTCTATGAAAATTAAAATAAAATATTCAAAAAAATAATAATAGAACCATGGAGCGTTACAGCACAGAAACAGGTCTTTTGGCCCTTCCAGTCTGTGCCAAAATATTATTCTGCCCAGTCCCACTGACCTGCATCCAGTCCATAGCCTTCCATAAACTTCCCATCCATGGACCTGTCCAAATTGTTCTTAAATGTTAAAATTGAGTCGGTATTCACCTCTTCCATTGGTAGCTCATTCCACACCCTCCAGTCTCTATGTGAAGAAGTTCTCTCTAAACTTTTTCCCTTTCCCCTTAAGCCATGTCCTCTGGTTTGTGTCTCACTTACTCTCAGTGGAAAAAGCCAACTTTCATTTCTCTATCTAAACCCTTCATAATTTTAAATACCTCAATCAAATCTCCTCTTATTCTTCTATGCTCCAGGGAATAAAGTCCTAATCTTTATAACCTAAGTGAGATACGAGCAAAATGTATGCAGGCACCTGAATAAAATGGTGGGGGTGGAGGAGAAGGGGGAGGAGGTAAAATAGGTGGACAAGGGAGGGAGGGCACACCAGCAAACAGGGGAGTGGGATGGTTCTGTGAATGGAGATGGGTGGAGGACATAGAGAGAGAGGGAGAACGGGGAGTAGTTCAGCAGAAACCGGAGAAGTTAATGTTAATTCCATTCAGGTGGAGAATGCCCAGTCAGAATTGTAGGTGTTGCTAAAGAGCAAGTGTCTGCTGATATCTGCATCAACAAAAAGAGCAGAGTGGGAAAATGGGATAAAAACACACAGAAATGCTGGAAGAACTTGCAGCATCCATAGGAGATAAAGATATATTACCGACATTTCAGGCCTGAGCCCTTCCTCAAGGTATAAACAAAGAACAGGAAGGCATCAGAATAAGGACTGAAGAATGGCTGGGGGACATTAATGCCATCTGGTTGGAGGGTGCCCAGATCAGATATTGAGGTGTTATTCCTCCAATTTGCAGGTGGTCTCAATCTGGCAGTGCATGAGACCATGGACAGACATGTCAGCAAAAGGAATAGGACAGGGAATTGAAATGGGAGATCCACTTGGCCTCTGGGATGAATTGGATAGCTCTTTCTGAAAGCCATCCCGTGTACGAAAGGCCAGTTTCTGAATTCAGGGAACTGTGGGCTCATGCAGGTCTATGTGCATAGGAGGACGAAAGGTGCTAAATGTGGGTCAGGACATGTGCATTAGAGATTTGGAGAGGCTCAAGCAGTATTGAAGGGAAAAAGAAGGATGAAAACTCGCATCCATCTGCTACATTTAAGATTTTCCCTTCTCTTCCCTTCACTGCAAACTCTAGATGTTCTTGCAACATAAATAGCAGCAAGAACTCATGCAGATCCTTCAGCCTGCATCATTTAATAAGATCACTGCTTTTAATAGGTGGCATCTTTTAACTGCACCAGAGCAAGATGAGCAAGTCACAATGTTAGCATTTTGAGCAATACAGGCAGTCCCTGCTGTTAGATGGTCAAGCGACCAAGAGGAAGACATTTCAAGTCAATTCAAGTACTTAGCAGATAGATTGAGACTGCCTCAGCATCCTTGGAAGGAAAGATGGAAGAGAAGCAAAGAACACGGAGCTCAGAAGAATGCACAGTGCCAGGACTGATGCCTTGGATACAACATTACTGCAGTTATAAAGTCGAAGATTACAGAGCTGATTATTGCAGAGACCTCAGAGCACATTCTGGTGAGCAGATGCTGTTCAGGGCTATATGTTCACACCAGTGAGTTGCACTCCAGGAAGTACTGCAGCATTGATAGCTCATCCTGGCCTCATTATAATGAGGACTGTGAGTTCTCTGCACTGTTGGAGACTCTCTGTTGGGCACAGTGCCAGAGAAGACAGAAAGATCAGAAACAATTCTGGCCTTAAAGCTGGCTGCAATATCAAAAAGGAAGGTACAGTAGAAATCAAGCACGAGGGTAAGCATTTTCCTAAAAAGGGAATGGATGGGTTCTTATTTTGCAACTTTCAGATAGCTCATGCTAAGGTTGTATTGTACTAGAATCTGTGTTTTATTTTTGAATTTTAAAAAATTGTTAAATTTAGACATACAGCGTGGTAACAGGCCCTTTCAGCCCACAAACCTGGGTCACCCAATTACATCCGAGTACGTTTTGAAGGGTGGGAGGAAACCTGAGCCCCCGGGGGAAAACCCATGCAGGGACTGGGAGAGCGTACAAACTCTTTACAGACAGTGCAGGATTTGAACCCAGGTCCCGATCGCTGGCGCTGTACAGCATTGCACTAATAATACCACCCTTGTTCTGTCAGTGAATACACAACACAGTCAGGCTTTTTGGCTCTCAATGTTGTGCACCTACATATTCAAACAAAAAAAAACCCCTAAAACCTCCGTACTTCATAATCCTCTATTTTTCTTTCATCCATGTTCCAGTCTAAGAGTTTTTGTTCCAGCCTCCACCACCAGTCCTGGAAAGGCATTCCAGGTACCCACAACTCTCTGTGTAAAAAAAAAACCTATACCTGATATCTCCCCTAAACTTTCCTCCCTTTGCTTTGCACAGTTACTACTCTTACAATTACATTTTTACAATTACCAGTCTTCTAGGAAAGAGTTAGTATCTTGAACCGGCATCTCCAAAGTTTGCTTCTGAGAGTTAAGAAGGTGGTCATGTTATTCAAAGGAACAAGAGAAGCAAAGAGAAGATTGCTTGTTAGATGTGAATCCAGTATTTTTATTACAGGTTGTAATTCAAGATTATTTTATTGTCATGTAATGAAACAAACTGTGATATTACACAAAATTTCTTTTTGTCCACTGTAAGACAAAGATTTGCTATCA
Organism: Narcine bancroftii; assembly: GCF_036971445.1. Classification (NCBI taxonomy): domain Eukaryota; kingdom Metazoa; phylum Chordata; class Chondrichthyes; order Torpediniformes; family Narcinidae; genus Narcine; species Narcine bancroftii. Next base: position 110,662,740 of record NC_091470.1, on the reverse strand, counting down.
GCAGAAATTGCCCAGCGCCCCTTACAGCCAGAGAAAGAGAAGCAAAAGCAGGGTCCTTGAGGGTCTATAGTCTTCACCTCCAGTGCTTCCTACAGTCTCTGCCATCATAGTCTTCATTCGCAACAATCAGCGACCTGAATTCCAGAAGCACACTTCTGACACGACCAGGAGGCCTCCAACTCCCTCTCTCATCCCGGGTGCGATAGTTGGGACTCCTTGAGCCAGTCTCCAGCAGTCCACAGTCTGGTGTGGGTCCCTTGACCGCAGTTGCCAGCAGTCCATGTGCTATGTGGGTTCCCCGCATTCTTTAATGCCCTCTAAGTTGAAAAGCTGTTGTTTCAAATTACTACAATAACTACAGAACCTGGTAGCTTTGTAAAAGCTCAAAGCAGGGAACTCCCACTGCATATGCAACTACATAGATCTGACAAGATCAAGATATTCTCTGATATCTCAATTTTTGCATAACTCATTTTTTTTTCAGTTTTATTGTTAGAGTATGTACATAACATCATACAGAACCTTGAGCTTCTTTTTTTTGTGGACCAGGCAGAATTACCACTTATTAGTTATGCAAAAAAATCTCAATGTACACATGTAAACAAATGAAGACATTTAAACAATTGACTGTGGATTACAGAGAGGAAACAAAAAGTGCAAGAGTCCTTATTGAGTTTGGTGTTGAGGAGTCTGATGGTGGAGGGGGAGCAACTGTTCCTGAACCTGGTGGGTGTGAGTCTTGAGGCACCTACACCTCTTTCCTGATGGCAGCAGCGAGAACAGAGCATGTGCGGGTGGTGTGGATCCTTGAGGATTGCTGCTGCTCTCCAACGGCAGCATTCCCTGGACATGTTCTTGATAGTGGGGAGGGTTTAGCTGTTATGTCCTGGGCTGTGTCCACTACCTTTTGCAGGTCTTTACATTTGGGGGTATTGGTGTCCCCATATCAGACTGTGATGCGCAGATCAGCACGCTTTCCACCACACATCTGTAGAAATTTGCCAGAGTTTCCAATGTTCAAATACAACATATTGCTTTCTTTCTTTGAATAAAAGGTTTTCAAACATGTTTGAAAGTCAAACACAGTCAGTACAGATTCAGCTGGTAACAAGATTCTTAAGTTGTTTTGACCTCCTCAATTGTGCAAGAATTGTGATGTATTCATTCCTGGAACTGAGGAATTTGCAGCTTCTTGAATTGATTTATTGTTATTCTTTACAATCAATGTTAGGAATAGATTCATCCTGACATATTATTTCAGTAGGATCCTTCTTGCACTGATTGGTTAATCCATGTTAACATTTCTGAATCAATTTCAGATACAGGTTGGTCACATTTTGGACCACAGATTTGGACCTTTTTATGATTTGAGTTTCATATTGGTTCTTTGGTTTGATGGTTTGAACCCTCTCATCAGTCATAGGAGCATCCCATCGAGTCTACCCTCCATCGAATCAAGAGCTGATCCATTTTCCCACTCAACCCCACTGCCCGGCCTTCACCCATAACCTTTGATGCTCAGGCTAATCAAGAACTTATCAACCTCTGCCTTAAATACATCCATTGACCCGGTCTCCACACCCACCTGTGGCAACAAATTCCATAGATTTACCACCCGCTGGCTAAATAAATTACTAAGCATTTCTATTATAAGGGGAAACCCTTTAATATTGAAGCTGTGCCCTCTTATCCTAGACTCTCCTATCACGGGCAACAACCTTTCTTCATCTACTCTATCCATGCCTTTCAACATTCAAATTGTTACATTGAGATTCCCCCTTCATTCTTCTAACTTCCGTCAAGTACAGACCAAGAGCTGTCAAACACTCCTCATATGATAACTCTTTCATTACTGGAATCATCTTAGTGAACCTCCTTCGAACCCTCTCCAATGTCAGCACATCCTTTCTTAAATGAGGAGCCCAAACCTGCTGCTCACAATCCTCTATGAGGCCTCACCAGTGCCTATATAAACTCATTGTCACATCCCTCTTCTTATATTCAATTCCTTTCAAAATGAATGCCATCATTGCATTTATGATTAATTTATTTTCCTTGAAATGTAATGTTCTTCAATTGTTGATTCCTTTCTCCCCCACAGTACCAAAGTGGAGCATCTTTAATCTGTCCACATCTTCCTCAGAGCCAACATTACCACTCAGCTTATCAACAGCAAACTTCAACACATTACATACATCAGGTCCATTGACTTTAAACGTTGATCCATCTTGCTGAACCCCAATAGTTACAGCCTCCCACACTGACAGTAGTTCATTTTAAAAAAATTTCTCTGTTTTCCCTCCATTAATCAGTCCTACAACCACATCAGTATATTACAGCCAATACAATATGCTCACACTTCGCCGAATTATCTCCTTTCGGGAAGGACAATGGTGAGGCAGCGGACGCTGCATCTCAAGAAGTTGCAATAGATAAAGACTGCCCCTTCGACTGGTTGACCTTCACGTATCCCTCTACTTAAAGCCTAACTCTTTATCAACAGACTTTATCAAAATAAGTGTATGTCCACCAAATCATTCAGGCATTTCCTCAACCAAATTGTTCAGGGTATTCTCCAAACAGAAGCTATGAATAAACAATGAAACTCAGAACCTGCAGAGTGCCAGATCACAGGTATTTAAGTCTGGAGAGCCAGATCAGTGCAGGACAAAAAGGCATGACCTACGGAAAGCCATCTCCTGGGTGATCTGAAACTTGAAATCAAATCTGAAATCTAACCAACTTATTTAACATGATTTCTCTTTCATAACCCCATGTTGACTCTGCTCAATCTTATTCTAGGATGAATGATCTCACCTGGAAATATTGACCATTTCCCTCCATAGATGCTGCCTGACCTGCTAAATTCCTCCACAAGTCTCACACCACCAGGTTCAGGAACAGCTGCTCCCCCTCCACCATCAGATTCAACAACAAACTCAATCAGGGACTCATTTAAAGGCTCTTACTTGTGCATTTTATTTTTTTTTCTCTCCTCTATATTGCACAGTCAAGTTGTTTACATTTATTTATTTGTTTACATGTATAAATATCTTCTTGAGTATAGTTTTTGACACAACCAATAAAGTGGCAATTCTACCACGCAGGCAGGAAAAAGAATCTCAGGGTTGTACATGATGTACTCTAACAATAAATCTGAAGTTTGAATCCATTTTTTTTCTCCAGATTCCCATATCCGCGATCTTCCTTGTGTTTTTTTTTAACAATTTTACAATATTTATGCTGTAGATCTTGTAATTTAAATTTTTAAAAATGTAGACATACAGCAATGCCCATCCAACCCACAAGCTTGTGCTGCCCTAAATATCCCAATGGCTTTATGTGGGAGGAAACCAGAATGCCCAGAGGAAACCCACGCAAACACGGAGAGAACGTACAGAATCCTTACAGACAACGCTAGACTCAATCCCAGGTTGCTGGTGCCATAATATTGGTACCTGTTAAATATTTTGGGTTAAATATCTGCATTAAGGGCCCTAACTAATGGCATTCACAGTTGTTGATGCATGTTGTTGAATGTTGTCTTCTTCAAATAGTGTTAAGATAATGACCAATTTTAAGAATGGATAAGTGGTTAGCACAATGCTGTTACAGCATCAGCGATCAGGACTACGGTCTGTAAGGAGTTTGTACGTGCTACCCATGTCTGCATGGGTTTTCCCCGGGGGCTCCGGTTTCCTCCCACCCTTCAAAGAAAAAAATGTACTTGGGGGTTGTAGGTCAATGGGTTGTAATTGGACAGCACAGGCTCATGGGTTGAAAGGGCCTGTTATCGTGCTGCATGTCTAATGAATAAATAATTGTACCTTCCAGGAACCCAAGGTAAATTTAAACAGCCATATTGTCACCCCAGCAGAGATCAGCATACAGAGCACACACAGGGAATAGAGCTTTGAACATTGCAGGCTTGACTGATATTGCCAAAAGGGAAGTAGATCGATTGTGATCAATGTGTGGGTGTGATGGGTCGCAGTTATGTCACGGCACGAATAATCAAGAGGATTTTGAAGTTTGTAATAGTTTGCAAATTTAACCAGTTTCAAATAGAATTCTGCAAATCAGTGGAAGGGATCAGAATGGTCACGAACACGTCACAATTTTTTTTTTGTCACAGCATTGCAGTGCAAATATTGCTCTAAAATTAGATTTAAGAAATACATAAATAGAGCAACAAAATAGGAGAAAGTGAGATAGAGCCTGTAGTTCATTGTCCATTCAGAAATCTGATGGCAGAGGGGAAGAAACTGCCCTTGTGCTGCTGGGTGTTCGTCTTCAGCCTCCTGTACCTCCTTCCTGATGGTAACAGAGTGAAGGGGGCATGGCCTGGGTGGGGTGATGGGGCGCGGGGGATCATTGAGGCTAGAGGCTGCTTTCTTTCTTTTTAAAATATTATATTGAGTTGAACAAAAACCTTTTACACAAAGTAAACTAATAACATAAATCAAATCATATCATATGGACATCACATATCAATTGTAAATAAGAAGAATAGCCATAAATATTAAATAACTTATTTCATTCAAGGCATCAAATTCTATAATTATAATAATTAAACTATAACATGAACTATGCCCAAAAATAATACTGAATATAAAAATTATACAAATACTACACGTAAAATTCTCTTATACAAGATATTTTAGACTTCTCTGATGTGATCATGTTGTTCTGCGATGTGATCCGTAATCTGTAGTTAAACCCCCCTCCCCCACCCTTTTACTTATTAGTCAGGAAAAGTCAGGGCTATGATTAAAATAAAACACCCCAGAGCTCTGCAAGTGTGGACCTGACAGAGCAGGGAACAGTGACAGAGCTCTGTTTTGTAGGGTTCTACTGCCTGGTCCTGATGCCAACAGCAGCGTACAGACTTTAAACAGCTTGCTAAAGGAGCCGACGGACTTTTATTTTAAAATCCCTGAAACTACGGATTTCTGCGCCCAAGATAGTGGCGTAACGCGGAGCAGTGACCACGAAGGGTTGCAGAATCTGGATGAGCAGCGGACCAATGCAGGGCACCAGATATGGGGAGAACACCACCCCCCCTCCCCCCCCCCCACTGAGGAAGAGAAGTATGCAAAATGACCCTACAGGAAGGTGAGTGCAAGAGAGAGCCGAATGAGCCACACGGGCTGCAACTTGCGGTGGAAAGACTCAACTGGGCTATGGGCTGCTGGACCCTGGCTCACAGGAACTGGGATTTGAGAGGATGCTGAGGGTAAGAAAAGGGCACCCAAAGGGAGACTTCATTATCATATGAGAGGTTCGGATCTGGAGCTGGGGCTGCCAATGGTTTGAAGAGGAGGCTGTGAGGCTGCAGGAATGCCAGAGCTGAAATCACGGACACTCAGTGTCTCTGAAGGGACTCTCTTTTTCTTCTCCTTTTCCTATTGTTCGGGGCCCTGGGGTCCAATGCTCGCGGAGACTCTTTGTCTGCCTTGCAGTGGACAAAAGTTGGTAATATAATTTACATTTTTACATATTATTCAAAGGTTCAAATTTTCCTTT